>NW_018128078.1:439050-514983 GCF_001952655.1 Monopterus albus
CAGCAAAAAAGCCTCAACAGAGCAGGCAACACCAGCAAGGAAGAGTCCAACTTGGTTACATTCAGTGTCTCAGGAAGAGAAGAGGACTCTGGTTTGTGAGGCAACTTTAGAGTTTGCAGCAAAGACTGAAGCCACATCAGTTCAGCCAAAGAAAGAGTTACCACAAACAAAATACCTTCAGTCAGTTCACTCATTATCACTTTTACCAAAGGAAGCCATACTTACCATCACTAAACCTGAACCGCAGGTGACAGTACAGAGGCAAGAAAAGGCCAGAAAGCATGCAGCTACCTCAGAAGAAAAAAGGCAGATGACAGCTGATTATCACAAAGGTCTTGAGGTGTCGGTTACTGGGGTGGAGTCGCAGATTCGAACTGAGCCCAAACCTCTGAACATCTTCCCAGTCTCCTCCCAGTCCTTGGAGCTGACAAAGGAGACTCCTTTTGTTGCAGACCTCAAACAGCAGCGAGCACTAGTCCAAAAAGAGGATTACTGGAATATCATGCACTCTTTGAACATTACAGATACTCAGGCCCTTGAGGAAGGTCACACCACTGGTCTTGAAGCTGATGAGAAGTTCATCCCTAAGATTAATATTGAGCCCAAGATCCCCAAAAAGTCTGTTTTCATAGAAGAGAAGGCAGCTGCCACTGAAAGCTGTACTATCTTAGAAGCTGCTGACCAGGACCTGGCAGTCCAGATCCAGGAGGGCCAGTCAGTCTGCCAGTCAGTGTTGCTAGAAGAAAAGCAGGTTATTATGGGAGAGAGGTCAAGTGAGATACATAAAGCTGAAGGCTTGACTGTTAGCATCATGATGCAACCCAAAAAAGTTATGTTTGTCCATGAGTCTCAGGACACTAAAACACTACCGAGAGAACTGAACTTTGTCATTCAAATTCCCAAACCATCAAGTCTGAATATACGGCAACAGCTCAGAGATGCCCTTCAGTCTGCTGTGGCCAGTGAGCCGCACGTTTTAGTGGCTGACGTTGTTGGAAGGTTACAGGCTGTGGAGGTACAGGAGGTAAAAGTTCAGAGGGAGTCCAGACACGCCACACATACCTACCTGATCACAACACCAGACGCACCATTGGAGATCACTGTGTCTTTTGAGGGTGAATACCCTCAGACAGCTGATTTCAGGTCTGAACTCCAGAAAGCGCTGCATGCTATGGTTTTCCAGGAGCAGCAGAGCCTTACATCAGAGCAGCCAGGTACGATACAGACGGACAAACCTCAGACAGCACTGGTCAGCTCAGCACGATCTAAAGAGGTGTTGTCATCTGTGGTGGACACCATGATAACGGCAGAGAGTGCGGTTGGGTTTCCTCCTGCTGTATGCCAATCTGCAGCTGTGAAAACTGAAGCCAGGGCTTCCTTTCAAAGCGCAGTTCAGAGTCAGTCTGAGATCTGTGAGTCTATGCTGATAAGGACGGTCAGGTCAGATATGGATGCCGCTGCTGCTGAGGCGACCACGACCGTGCCCACAGGCCAGGCTGAGCAATTTGTGGACACGTTTGCTCACAAAGAAACCAGAGAAGAGTATATTTCAGAAGCAACTATGATCAGTGAGTCATCTGACAGTGTGATTGATTATCCTGTTGTCACTGATTCTCTGGAGGATGTTTGCACTGAGGAAAACGGCAAGGCCATTTTTGCTGCCACCATAAAATATGCCACCAAGGTTAACTGGTTTTTTAATGGGCAGTTGGTGAAATCTGGCAAAGAGTTCAAGTGTTCTAAAGACGGTGACACATACACACTAGTTATCGACAAAATTGTCAAGGAGAGGCATCAAGGGGAATATGTCTGTGAGGCTGAGAACGAAGCCAGCAGGACTGCAACATCTTCAAGACTCACTGTGGTCTCAAGAGGTTTGATGATGGGCAATTCTTTGATATCATCATCAACTAATGTCCACACTGACGATTTTCAGATTCTGTTGTCTGCAAATCTCAGCCATAACTCAAACTTTATATGAACATGGGAAAGTACTTGTGAGCTGAATGCCCTCAAAATACTAGCTGATAAACTGAAATCATAGTGTAAATTCTTTTACTGCTTCCTTGAGTGTATCCAAGCAAAACAAAGTTTGGAGGCATGAGGTTTTAACCAGACAGCAGTAACATTATCACTTTTCCTATATGCTCATCCATTCCTCCACAAAGATATTATTCCATTTCCATTTGCTTTTCCGTCCAAGGAATTACATTTAACTCCATCTCCTTGAATGTCTGTCAATCCACATTGCTCATCCATTTGTCTTTGCATGCTCTCTCTCTCTTTCTTATCACAGCACCCTTTGCATCTTCAGTCCAAACTTAATACCATTTTCCTCCTCCACAGTCAGAATAACTTGGTGTGTCAGTTTGCATCCCAGGTTTACTGCATCACCACCTCCAGTCGAAGCATTCCCATTTGCTTGCATTTCAGCTCCTTCTGTTTATTGACTTTGGCTGTTTATCTTTCTGTCCCTCCAAAAATGCAGTGAAACCTGTGTTCAAGCACAGAATTGTCCCTGTGGAGATCAACATTGGCAGCACTGCCAACTTTCAATGTGAAACTGAGGACACTCAAGACATGGCTTTCCAGTGGTTCAAAGATGGACACCTCATTAAACATGGTGATAAATACAAGATTATCAGTTGCTTCAACACTTCTTCTTTGGAGCTACTAAGCCCAGTCAAGGATGACAGTGGCGAATACACCTGCAAGGCATCCAATCCGTATGGCAGTGATGAATGCTCCGCCACTCTCATTGTGACTGGTAAGAGTAGCTTACAGTTCCTTCTTCTTCTTTGGTTGTGTTTGAAGCTTTGATTGGATCTAGAACTGTAGTTGACTTCTTCTTCCTAAAAGCTAAAGTGTTTGTTGCCCCTTGCTTTTCTTTTGATGAACATTGGTGGTTTGCATTTTACTCAAGTGTGAACTGTTTTTAAGCTTTCTCGATTCGTTGGTTTGTTTTTGTCTAATTGGCATGTTTTGGTTAAGGTAAATTTACAGCGTATGACATGTTTCCACTAATGTATTTCTTTTTTCTGAATTCTTATAGAGCATTACCCCCCTGCCTTCATTACTATACCTGACTCTCAGACTGTGTATGTTGGAAAGAGGTCAGTGATACAGTGTGCAATAACAGGGTCTGCTCCTCTGAATGTTGTCTGGCTCAAATACAACCAGGCCTTACCCAGAGATTCCGCACACTACCAAATGTCTTGTGAAAGGAAAAAGTACACTCTTGTGATAACCAGAGTTGAGGCAGCTGACAGGGGGCTCTATGTGTGCAAAGTGTCTAATAATGTTGGGATGGCGGAGTGCAGCATGGAGCTGCATGTTATTGATAAGCCCAGTTTTGTAAAGCCCCTGGGCCTGGTTGCTGCTGTGGTCGGGGCTCCTCTGCACCTGCAGTGTCAGGTGGATGAGGATACCGGAGTAACTGTCACCTGGACTAGAGATGCTAAACGGGTCCACCAGTCTCCAGACTGCAAACAGTCTTTTGAGGATAAGACAGCTTCTCTTGATATCCTTAAGACCACACTGAAGGACTGTGGAAATTATGTGTGCACAGTAACAAATGAAGCCGGGAGTGCAACTTGCTCTACTTCGGTGAAGGTACAAGGTAAGAGTAGTCTAGTTTGTTTTCGTAGATACTGCGGCATTTGAAGCTGTTGCAAATCAGCAGTAATGAAAACTATTTCATTCTGTTTAATTTAGATGATATAAATGCAGGTCCAGCTTTACTTTTAAATCTTAAATGTCTTCTTTTCCAATGCTGGGTTGTTATTTTAAAATGGCTTATTTGAATTCATAATGGCTGTCTTTAACTGCACACCTCTCCAGAGCCTCCAGTATTTGTAAAGAGGCTGGAAGCCGCCACAGTCTGGAAGCAAGGAAGCACTACACGGCTGCAGTGCGCTGTCAAAGGATCCCCTGAACTCCATACCACCTGGTTCTTCAATAACAATGAGCTGCCAGCCGGTGGTAGGTATGGTGTCGGTCTGAAGGATGGTGTCACCACTCTTGAAATACAAGACGTCATGTTGAGTGACAGTGGAAACTACACCTGTGAAGTTCTCAATGAGTCTGGGTGTGAAAGCTGTAGCACTAAAGTAACAGTGAAAGGTGTGTACACTGTAGCATTTTTTTTATGACAGAACTAGATTTTCAATGAGAGTAAGACCTTGTCTAACTGAAATGTTTCCCTTTAGAACCGCCATCTTTCAGAAAGGAGTTACTCCCTGTAGAGGTAGTCAGAGGATCTGTAGCAGTACTGGAGTGTGAGATTGCAGGCTCTGCGCCATTTGAAGTGGTCTGGAAAAAGAATAAGAAAAGCTTGTCCACAGATATGAAGTACACCATAGTGTCACAGGGATCCCTGACCTCCCTGGAGATCCAGTCATTTGAGAGTGCTGATGCTGGCGAATATGAGTGTGTTGTATCAAATGAGGTTGGGTCAGTAACCTCAAAGTCAGTGGCTAAACAGAAAGGTTAGTCCAGAAAAAACAAAGAAAAACAGATTAACTTTCACTGTTCTTGGTTGTTGTTTATATTACTGTTGTTATTTCAGAACCACCTATGTTCTCAAAGAGGGTTGAGAGTGCTACAGCAGTGCTGGGGAATACAGTGAAACTCCAGGGAACCATAAAAGGCTCAGCTCCCATCATTATCCAATGGATGAAAGACTCTGAGTTGCTATGGGATGATGATCCAAATGTCAAGATGACTTTTGACAACAACATTACCAGCATGTCCTTCTCATCTGTTGAGATAAAGCATGGTGGCAAATATACTTGCCTTGCCAAAAATGAGGCGGGACAGCAGAAATGTGAAGCTATCTTAACAATTCAAGGTTTGAACATGTTCTTCTTTTGTTTGGAAAGTTCAGATGCATTTTTAATTTTAAAGCTAAAACTCATGTTGTGTTTTAGAGCCTGCTAGGATCTTAGAGAAAGCAACATCCATCAGTGTAACTGCTGGGGATTCAGCCACATTGCAGTGCACGATCTCTGGAAGCCCTGAGCTCAAAGTGAAGTGGTTTAAAGATGGGAAGGAGATGATCAGTGGCCGTAAATATAAGATGACAAAGAAAGAGAACACTGCCATCTTAAAGATTCTCACAGCAGATAAAGGAGACACTGCAGAGTACATGATGGAGGTGTCCAATAAAGTCGGAAAAGACCAGTGCACCTGCTCCGTCACTGTTATAGGTTAGCTTTACCCAAGAATACATTGGCTTGAAATGTGGCTCTTCATGGCAGTTACATGTTCGATGTGTTTCCTTACACAGACCGTGCAGTTCCACCATCTTTCACTAAATCTCTAAAGAAAGTGGACGGGAGCATTGGCAGCAATGTTACTTTTGAATGCCGCGTTGCTGGATCTCAGCCGATGGTTGTTTCTTGGTACAAAGACAATAAACAAATCCACAGTGATGACAAGTATAAGCTTGATTTCAGTGAGAGCACAGCTTCTGTGACAATAACTGGCCTGGATCCAAGCAATGGTGGCATTTATACTTGCCGGGTCTCTAACGATGCCGGAGAAAAAGAGACCAGTGGCACTTTGTCAGTCAGAGGTTAGAGGCCTTGAATTCCTACATTAAACAGGAATATGGCAGACATTACTCAGAATCCAAAGTTATTAACTTGTATACTGTTTTCCCTTCCAAATAACTCCAGAACCTCCCGTCTTAACGGTGAAACCTGCCTCTCAGGACGTGTCACCAGGATCGAATGTTGTCATAAAATCAGCTTTTACAGGATCGGCTCCGCTGGTCGTTAAGTGGTTCAGAGAGGAGAAAGAAATTTTCACTGGAGGAAAATGTTTCATTAGGAAAGATGCCTCTTCTAGCTCTTTGGAGCTTCACTCTGTGAAACCCAGTGACTCTGCTAAATACACATGTCAAGTATCCAATGATGTTGGGAGGGCGGATTGCACTGCAGTCCTCTTTGTCAAAGGTACGCTTTCATTCTTTGTTTGGAAAAATGATGAGCTAAACTGTTTTTTCCCCATGGCTTAACATCTTTTTGTAATGTTTGCTGTGAATTTTCAGAACCCCCAACATTTACTATGAAGCTCGAGCCTCTGCAGCTGCTGAAAACCGGACAACCTCTGAAGTTGTCCTGCAAAGTGCAAGGCACTCCTGTTATTAGCATCATGTGGTTTAAAAACGGCTCAGAAATCTGTTCTGACCACAGACACACATTATCCTTTGACAGCTCAACAGCTACTCTGGAGGTGGCAAACTGTTCTGTAGAGGACAGTGGAAATTATGTCTGTGTGGCTTCCAGTAAGGCGGGCAAAGACCAGTGCAGCAGCTCGGTAACGGTGAAAGGTTGGTTCTTTGGTAGCGACTTTATTCAGTTTAACTGTTGGCATATAGTCTGGTCCACCTTGTTATTTAACATGTGAAATGCTGCCTGTGTTGATGGGAGCTTAATTTCCTGTCTGTCACTTAAAGACCATCCGGTGAACTTCACCACACACAACCAGAGTTGCAACAATATGCAGTTTTCATGGTGTGATAAACATCTCAGAAAATGCTTCCACACGCACACGTGACCTGGGAAAGTTTGTGTGTGTTTCTGGGGTGGGATCGGGATCAGTGTGAGTCCTTTTATAAGTCAGAGGTCTGTGAACCAACTGATAATGTGGAAAATTGTCTCGATAGTGCATGTTATGAGCAATGTTTATATGCTCACACGTTTTATCGTTTGATATTAAAGTTATTAACGAGACACACACTCTGACCCGCACGAAGAGATGTGTTCTCCAAGGAGTCAGTTTCTGAGATGTCCGATCTACGTGTTGCATTTTTTTCCTTCAATTCTGGTAATAAGCGAATATGCTCGGTATGATAACTGTCAGTTTTCATACCACGGTCCACCATGAAACCAGGATACCGCTGTGACCCTAACCACAACACAACTGGTGACTTATGACTTGTGACTCCTATTAGTTACTGGATCTAACCTAAAAGTTAAAGTCTATTGGCAGCTCAAAATTAGGTGTAAGTGCTTGTTTGTCTCTGTCAGCTGAAAAGCAGTTTCCAGCCTGACAACTGGTACATTTGCACAAGGTCAAACATGCTGACGCAGTACACGATGCAGTAGTAAATACACGATACTTCTCCTACATTCCAAATTGCAAAGACGTTTAGCAAGGACATCTCAATCTGCTTCTGCTTACTAGTTTTGAAACCAAATTCTCAATAGTCTTTCAGTGATTAGATGGCATTAATGTCCCAAACAAATCAGTCTTTTAACTTATTCAAAAATGTATGTTTGTATTTGTGATCTAGATTTTGCTTCCTGACATGTACAGAGAACTGAGGCACCTTCACTGGTACACTGACTGGACAAATCCAGTGAGAGTGGAGAGTTTGTAATGTGGAGGCATAGTTCAGTGGACTCTGTGGACCAGACTGGCCTCGTGATACTACACCTCATTGTTCAGCACTTTATATCTGTTAAATGACATCTGTTTTCTTTTTTATAGAGCCTCCAGTGTTTGTGAGACCCTTTAAATCAGCTGAGCTTGTAAAAGGAACCGACATTATCTTGGAAGGAACCATTTCAGGTTGTGCTCCTTTTGACATAAGTTGTTTCCTCAATGATAAGCTGATCAGAATCAGCAAAAGGCATAAGATAAGTGTGGAAAATGACACAGTCACTCTTCACATCTCAAACTGTGAGCTCAGAGATGTTGGCACATACCAGTGCACTGTTGCAAACGATGTTGGAGAGACATCTTGTTCTTGCCAGGTTTCACTAAAAGGTTAGTCAGAGGGCAGAGCCAAATACTGTCACACTGTGTGCTGCTCATTATTGTTATAGCCACTGTTTAGATGCAAATTTAAATGACACATTTGTATCTAACCTGGGCACCACAAGATTTTCTGCATATTTTGCTAGTGTTAAATCCCATATTTTGTGCACAGTAATGTAATTTGTAGGAGAAAGGGTGGTTGTGTTTGTTTTTCTTATTTAGTCAGAAGAAGGGAGATACCTTTGTTTGTGTTGTCATTTTGCCTGGGCAACTTCTCTTGACAGTGTGATCTGTGGTCTTCTCTCACTAGAACCACCATCATTTGTTCAGAGACTAGAGGATATGTTCTGTGTGGTGGGCTCTGAAATCTCTATGATGTGCATGTTGTCTGGATCACTTCCCATGACTCTCTCCTGGATCAAGGATGAGCATGAGCTCACAGAAGACGAGCATGTGAAGATGTCCTATAACACCAAAAGTGCTGTGTTGAATTTGAAAAATACTCAGCTGTCACACGGTGGGAAATATGTCTGTCAGGCACAGAACAAAGCCGGGACTCAGAGATGTGCCACTGTGCTCATAGTGACAGGTTTGGAGAATGCTTGTGTCTTTTGTCTTAACTTCCTGTTCCTTTTATGTCAAGCTTGATGCTTCATCTGTTGCATTAAGACCTGTAAGTGAAATAGTTAATTCATATTATGTTGTTATCCCAGAGCCAGCAAGTATTTCAGAACATGCAAAGTCCATCAGTGTAACCCAGGGTGATCCAGCGAGGCTTGAATGCACATTCTCAGGCACAAAACCGCTGAAGGCCAGATGGCTGAAGGCTGGCAGGGAGCTGACCTCAGGCCAGAAATATAAAGTGCAAAGCACAGACACCAAGTCTGTGCTCAAGATTATTAAAACAGAGAAAAGTGATGGCGGTGAATACACCTTTGAGGTTTCAAATGATGTAGGCCATAGTTCCTGTGAGGCCACGCTCACCATTCTCGGTGAGTTCTTAATGTGTACCCTGGAACTTCAATCGTTTTTCAATCGTCATTTTGTCTTAATTTGCCATTGTTTCTGACCTTTCTTTTTTTCTCCTATCTGTGGTAGATCAAATAATTCCACCATCTTTTACGAGAAAGCTGAAGCAGACAGAAGGTATCAAGGGCTCATTTGCTCACCTGGAGTGTCTTGTATCTGGGTCCCTGCCCATAACCATACAGTGGTACAAAGACGAGCACGAGATCCAGACTGACGAGAAACACAAATGCACATTCTTTGAGAATGTTGCTTTTCTGGAAATCTCTGACCTTGAGAGTAAAGATATTGGCAACTACACCTGCATTGCTAAAAATAAAGCGGGAACTGTGCAGTGCTCTGGGATCTTATTTGTCAAAGGTTTGGACACAGTTTATTTATTACCATTTATCAGGTTGTCGTGTCTAGTCGAAGTATACGGACACAATCTTTGTCATGTGTGTGCCTTTCACAAGCATCAGTCTGTTCTTCTCTTATAGAACCACCGTGCATTCTGGAAAAGCCCGACTCTATGAATGTTTTGCCTGGCTCCAAGGTCCAGTTTAATGTACTGGTATCTGGTACGCCACCTCTGACCATCAAATGGTTTAAAAACAAGAAAGAGATTCTATCCAGCGCTGACTGCTTTGTGATGAAAGACAACACCTCAAGCTCACTGGAGCTCTTTTTTGCCAAATCCTCTGACTCTGGAGACTATGTCTGTGAAATACAGAATGATGTTGGCTCCACTTCATGCCTAATGGGGCTCTTTGTCAAAGGTTACTACTGCTCCCTGACCTTTATCATTTTTCTTTATTTTGTTGTGATCACCATACTTAAGTAACTTCTGTGTGTTTTTTTTTTTAGAACCTCCCTTTTTCACTGAAAAACCTGAAGGTATATCAGTAGTGAGAGCAGGCGACACCAAGGTGTTTGAGTGCAAGGTTGTCGGTACTCCAGAGATCTCTGTGCATTGGTTCAAAAATGGAGCCGAGATTCACCAAAATGTCAAACACAACATGTCTTTTTCCAACTCTATAGCCACATTAGAGATTTGTGAAGTTAGTGAACATGACAGTGGGAAATACTTCTGCGAAGCCCGCAATGAAGCGGGCACAGAGACTTGCACTGTTGAGTTAGAAGTGAAAGGTTGGTTTTCCTTTTAATGTCCACATCTTGTCAGCATTTCATTTAAATCTCAAGATCAAGCTAAATATCACTAAGAAAAGTCAAGAACTAAATTTTTCCTGTTATTTCAGGCCCTCCTTCAATTGTTGAAGAGCTGATGTCTCTAGAAGTTGTTAAAGGTTCCACAGCAGTATTTGCTTGCAATGTGGCAGGAAGTACTCCATTTAAGATCACATGGTTGAAAGACAGAAGGCCAATCAAATCCAGCCAAAAGTATATTATCACTGATGGTGAAAATGTGGGCTTGAAAATCCAGGACTGCAAAGCGGAAGATGTTGGTACTTATCACTATGTGGTAGCGAATGAGGTTGGAAGTTGCACAGGCTTTGCATCTTTGTCTCTGAAAGGTTGGTTTTAATGACGATTAAAAGTCCTATTGATATATACGGTAACAGACTACAGTACTGTGCATGTTCTGATATTACATATTATCTTTGTATTAGTTCCTCCAACATTTATAAAGAAGATGGAAAATGTCTCTACTGTTCTGGGAGATGTTGCGATCTTCCATTGCATTGTGGAAGGTTCTCTGCCTCTTTCTGTACAATGGCAAAAAGATGAGAACTGGATCTCCGAGGATCCAACGATTGAGAGAAAGTTTGAGAATAATGAGGCAACTCTCAGGATCCCAGCCTGTGAGGCGACTCACAGTGGGAAATATACCTGCCAGGTCGTAAATGAGGCCGGGCAGGACAAATGCTTTGCCTCCCTCATAGTCCAAGGTATCTCTTCTTGATGCTCAATTCTTATGCCCAACATTGTAGCTAACAGCAATAACAAGTGCCCTCACCTCTGTTTAATGGTGTTGTAGAACCACCTACAGTCCAGGAGAAGCCAGAGGTAGTCAAAGTGACTTGTGGAGATCCAGTTACTCTTGAGTGTAAGGTGGCTGGATCCCCTCAGATCAGAGTGAGATGGAGCAAAGATGGCCAGGAGTTCCATTCAAGCAGGAAACACCATCTCTGCTACGAGAACAACCTCAGCAGCTTTCACATACGGTCCTCTCAGCTGGACGATGCTGGAGAGTACCTGTTTGAAGCCACAAACTCTGTTGGGACCTGCAGTTGTAAAGTCAAGCTGGTTGTTTTAGGTTTGTAAATACCCTTCAAACTTTAACAAATATAAGTTGTAGAATTGCTTTTTTCTCTTACTTTAATTCTCTTTTAATATTGTTTTAAACAGAAGAGGTAATTCCTCCAACATTCATTAAGAAAATAACAAACATTCAAGCAATTATGGGTTCAGTGGTTACGATAATGGAGCAAAGGGAAACACAAGATCACAGAGAGCTCCAAATATAAACTTCTGCACAGTGAAAATACAGTCTCACTGGAGTTAAAACTGACAGAGGGTGCTGATACAGGAGAGTATTCCTGTAAAGTTACCAACAAAGCAGGAAGCAGTGTGTGCAGTGGAGTTCTTACAAGTAAAGGTTAGCATTCAAGACACATTTTCAGCTCAGAGGTTGTTTGTCATGTATTGTAATCATTTTTTTGTGTGTGTTTTAGTGCCACCAAGATTCATAGCTGAGCCTGAGTCTCAGGCTGTTATTCCAAAGTCTTCTGTACTCTTCAGAAGTGTCTTTGAAGGAACACCTCCGTTTACAGTGAAATGGTTCAAGGATGACATTGAACTCGTTACTGGGCCCTTGTGTACGATCAGACTGGCGCAGTATTCTTCCTCTGTAGAGCTTTGTTCAGTTGGGACTCTGCAGTGTGGGATTTATTCCTGCCAAGTTAGCAACGAAGCAGGCACAGTCACAAGTGCAGCAGAGTTGTTACTGAAAGGTTGGACTCTCCTATTTTTCATTCACCACCACCAATTAATGCTCAGTTTCACAGCTCCTGTTTCTTCATTGTCACTATCTTAGCTTGACATCACATTCTTTTGGGAGTATCTGTTGTCACCTGTCCACATCTTCCATACATCACATTAATGTGTTAGTGGTATTTTATTCTGACAATAGTAACTTGATCTTTTAACTTGGCAGAACCACCTCAGTTTGTCCTGAAACTGCCACCCACTGCCATTGTGAAGCAGTCTGAGGAGCACCGTTTTGAATGCAAGGCCACCAGCTCACACCCCCTCACTATGTGCTGGTACAAAAATGACCAAAGGATAACAGATGGAGGCAACTATAAAATAATGTTTGTTGACTCGACTGCATACTTCCAGCTTCATGCTGCAAGGTTTGAGGATAGCGGAGTCTACACCTGTGAAGCTCATAATGATGCTGGCAGTGCAAGCTGTAGCACCATTCTCACAGTTCAAGGTCAGCTATCAAACAGACATCTTGGCAACACTCTGCTGTTTTGTCCTCTTGTAACTTGTGGAGCACGAAAAAGAAAGGACTGAAAAACTCCTGCAATGCACATTTTGACAATGTAAAAGTCTTTTTGAAACCCTGTCTACAAATGTCAATGTGGAATCCAGCAGCCCCATCTCTGTTTTCATGCACAAATTCGATTTTAGTCCTGTGTATCAGAGATCATGAGTCTGTCTTTAGAGAGAAGTTGTTCTGTTTTTGCTAGAATGATACCTGCATACTGTCTAAGCTTGAATATCTCACATCTCTACGTGATAAGACATAACCTCCTATCTGCATTAATGTTGCACAAGTGGTTTTGATCTCTCACTAATTTGTTTTTTCTGGTGACATCTGGATGGATTTCTCTAGCATGGTCCTCAACAAGAATTTATGTCCTGCCTGGACCTGCTCAGCTGAATTGTTGGTCCACAAATGTTACCTCTGTCAACATATCTTGATTTCTTTTCCAGAATCCCCATCCTTTATTAAAACTCCAGACCCAGTGGAGGGTATTAAAGGGAAAGATGCCAGCCTGCACTGTGAGATTTGTGGCACTCCACCGTTCCAGATTAACTGGTACAAAGACAAAAGGCCACTAAAGGAGAACAGGAAATACAGGATGGTCAGTGACGACAGCTCTGCAACACTTCACATTATGAAACTGGATCTGGAGGATGTAGGGCTTTATGAGTGCAGGGTGTCAAACAATGTAGGAAGTGAATCCTGCTGCACGACCGTTACCCTAAAAGGTTAGTACAGAATCACAGCCGTTTGCTTACGTACTTTGAACCTCGTTTGCCTCTGCTTATCTTTGATCTTTCCAACACTGCTCAGAACACCCAGCCTTTGTCTTTAAGCTGGTCGACCAGTTGGTGATACTCGGCCAGAAGCTGACATTGACAGCAACAGTAAAAGGCACTGAGCCTCTGACTGTGTCCTGGGTTCAGGACAAAGATCACATTCTCAGAGATGGTGACAACAGGAGCATCACTTTTGAGAACAACGTGGTCACCCTTGTGGTGCCCAAGGCTGACTTGACCACAGCTGGAAAATACACCTGCTGTTTGAGGAATGACTGTGGTGTTGTGGAGTCTGTCTCTCAAGTCACCGTTCTAGGTTTGTAGAACTCCAGGATCTATTGTATTCCAGTGACAGTGTAGGGATTTGTTTAGCTTAATAACCTCTTCCGTAATTTCTAGAACCTGCTGCAATTGTGGATAGACCAGAGTCCTTGAACGTGAAGTCAGGAGAAAATGCAGCTCTTGAGGTCACAGTATCTGGTTCACCAGAACTGAAAACTAAGTGGTTCAAGGATAACAAAGAGCTTTCAGCTGGTGCCAGGTATCAGATGTCCTTCACAAAGAGGGTTGCTGTCCTGAAGATTCAGTCTGCTGAGAAAACAGATGCTGGAGAATTCAAGTTAGAGGTTACAAACCATGTTGGTACAGCCTCTTGCAAAATTAGGCTGTCTGTCTCAGGTTGGTGACCATAGTATATGTGAAGTTTTTCATCCTCTTATGAATTTGTGATGCTTTTAATTAGCAGTTACCTCAGAAATACTAAATAACAGTTTGTTTGTTTTTTTTATAGATAAGTTGATTCCACCTAGTTTCATTAAAAAGTTGAGAGACACCCGCCTTGTTGTGGGTAAACCTGTTGAGATGGAGTGTAAGGTCACTGGCTCTGCTCCTTTAACAACCTCCTGGTTCCATAATGGTGAGGAGATCATGAGTGGGCCAAACTATGACATTAGCTGTGCTGATAATAGCTGCACACTGAGCGTTCCCATTGTCAAGATGTCTTACGCTGGCAAATACACATGTAAAGCTGTAAATGCTGCAGGAGCCAGTGAGACGAGTGCTTCAATGCATGTGACAGGTCAGTAGATATCAATTAAGTAAAGACCTGAAATTTTAGAGGATAATTTTCACAGCATCAGATCAGACTCATTACAGAAAGCTAATAATTATCTTCCAATGCATCTGTTTTGTTGGAACCCAGAACCTCCATCTTTCGTGGAAACACCTGAGGCAAAGGAAACCGTGCCCGGCAAAAATGTGTCTTTCTCAGCCAAAGTGAAAGGCAGCGCCCCACTCAAAGTCAAGTGGTTCAGGGGAGCCAAGGAAATGCAGCACGGAAGAGGCTGTGAGATCAAGCTGAAGGATGATGTCGCCACTTTGGTGCTGCACAGAATTGAAAAGTCCCACGCAGGAGAGTACACGTGCCAGGTCATCAATGATGCAGGGAAGGAAAGCTGTCCTGTTAACCTCTTCGTGAAAGGTTTGTAGAATGATAGATTTCTTTCATCTTCTGTGCCTGTTCAAAAATGAATTTTATGTAACTGATCAAAAAACTACCTTTCTCAGAGCCAGTCTACTTTGTCAAGAAGCTGAGGGACATTTCCGTTGAAAAGGGCAAGCCTCTGAGGCTTGAAGTCACATTTGCTGGATCCCCTATGGTAAATGTGGCCTGGAAGAAGGATGGTCAACCTATCTGGGCCTCATATCAGTACAATGTGATCACCACTGACACATCCTGCATCCTGGAGATTCTTAACTCTGACAGAATGGAGGCGGCTGGTAGATACTCTTGTGAATTGGACAATGGAGTTGGAAGTGACAGATGTGAAGCAAAAGTGTCAATTATAGGTAATATGTGCATGCTATTGTGATTATTGTTGTCACTTGTAATAATTAATAATCATTCATTTATTCATTCATTCATTCATTCATTCATTCTTTTATTTGTTCAGCACCTGTAGTTGTACTAAATCATCAATCATCTTTCATTTTAGAGCCACCATACTTTGTTGAAAAGATGGAGTCAGTGGAGGTAACTGTGGGTGATCCAGTTACCCTGAAATGCTGTATTGCTGGAACTCCTGACATCTCGGTAGCTTGGTTTAAAGATGGTGGAAAGTGTCGCAAGACCAACACCTGCTCAATGGACTTTGCAAATGGCGTTGCCACTTTGAAACTGATGAACACAACCAAGTTTGATTGCGGTGAATATACCTGCAAGGCCGAGAACCGGGTTGGCTCAGCCTTTGCCAGCTGCAATGTGATGGTTAAAGGTGAGGCTCGTTTCTCATACTTTCTACAGTGTAAATGAATCCACCTGTGATTGTGCATCAAGTTTTAAAAGCCGATGTACCAGAGTCAAATTCCTCATGTGTCCGACACATCTGGCCAATAAAGCAGATTCTGATCTGTCATGCTTATGTCAAACTAGGTAACACTAACATCCCAGTGCTTTTGCTCATCATTCATTTCATGCATGAAATGAATAATTCTTAGAGGTAACTACTAATGCTGCTAACTAGAGGTGTAACAATACACAGAAATCATAGTTTGATATGCACCTCGCTTCTGAAGTCATGGTTCGGTGCTGTGTGTTTATTGTGCTCCCATCCGCCAATTAATATGTTCGTGTAAGAACACAGATTTTTTAAAAAGAACAATCCTACTGCTAACTACTAGTAAATACTGCATTCTGTACACACCTGCAGCAAACCTAGTCCTGTACCGAAGCAGGTCTATACAAATGAAGGCACCTTTAGACTTGTAGGACTCTCATAGCCTCTCCAGCACCTCTTCATGTACAGATAAAGCTCCCTCCATTCACATAGCCTCTCTTTCTATGCATAGAAACCAATGGATTTCTTTGGATACAGTGCAGCCACATAGTTCTTCATCCTCCAAAACTCAGTGGTTTCTATGACTCAGCATAGCTTCTCTCAGAATCTATTCGATTTGTCAAGAAGCTAGAAGATGTCTGCTGGAGTACACTCGGCATGGCGACCAGAGGGTCTGCGTGACATGGAAGAAGAATGACCAGCTGATCTTCTTACCACTATAACGTCAAAACAGCTCCTGCTTCCCCTGCGTTCTAGAAGTCCTTAACAGTGACAGAGCTGTGGTGGCAGGAAAATACACTTGTGAAAATTCCAGTGCTGAAAGCACTGATATCTGTCATGCTCATGTCAATATTAGTAATGCACTAACATATTTCCTACATCTGAACTCATTACCCAGTGTTTCCAGTTACTAACAACTAACCTCCAGTGTAGTTATCATTTCCTGTGATCCTGTGCTTGTAGGTAACAGCGACTTGGTTTTGGCTGGTCTTGTGTTTGTTAGGTTAGAAAGGCTTAGCGGACCTTGTTTTGGGTGTTGTTAAGGTTAGATAGGTCAGGTAAATACTGCCTTGCTTGGAAAAGGAAATTTATGCAGGTAGAATTTGTTAACACGTATTCTGAATAGAGTGGACCTGCTGTATTTGTTTACTTTTGTGTTCCAGATTGTTCTGTTGTCTTACATGCTGTGGGTCTTTGTTTTTGCCAGTGCTGTTGTAAAGGCCCAGTGCCTGGTAATTTACACCAGAGATTTGAATTACAAAGCATTTCTCCATTGAAACACATGTCCTGACTTTTTTTGTTTTCTCCTTCCAAAACAGAGCACAAAGTCCCTCCAAATTTCACCAAGAAGCCATCTAAGTCCATGGTGGATTCAGCAGGTAAGACAGTGAAGATGGAGAGCTGGGTGTCTGGTTCCCAGCCGCTGACTGTCACCTGGTACAAGGACAACAGTGAAATCTGCAGTTCTGACAAATATGATGTCAGCTTTGAGAACAGCATGGCCGTGCTGTGCGTGAGAGACTCCAGCAGCTCTGACAGCGGCGTGTACACCTGTGAGGTCTCCAACAATGCTGGCAAAGCTTCATGTCGGGTTTCTCTCTCCATCTCAGGCATCAGTGTCGGTTAGTCTTCACTGCAAAACATTTTCAATGGATCATGACTGTGCTTTGTTTTCTACTTTTGTTTTAAAGTTAAATGGTCTTCAGGTCAAACTGTTCCCTGAAAACCTGAGGAGACAAGACACTGCAGCCCCCTTCCATCTTGATTAATCCATTTTAAATCAGTTTGGATCTCTGCAAAATTTAGACTGATGCTATCAGGGCTTGAGCTGCATCTTTGGTCAGGCAGTCAGTCTCTTTGGCTGGTAGCCAGTCGAGAAAAGCAGCTGATAATATGATGCCAGTGACAAGCCAAAATAACTTCCTGCGCTAGCTGGTTCATTTCCAGTTTTCTAACTACAGTTTAGGAAGATTCCCAGCGTTCTTCCTGTTTAGACAATGACTTACAATGTTGATTCCAAGAGGCATTTGTGTAAGGATACCAGGGACTTCTGGCTGCAGAGCCCTTTATGATCTATTAGGGTTATATTTCATTGGATGGTGTCACAAAGCTCATATGATTTCTTCCTCCAGTTTGTGTGTCCTGAAAGGTTATAACCCAGATTTCCTCACTACAAATGTGGCTGTGCCTGGGCCTTTAGAAACTTCATTTTTCACAGTGTTGCATTTTTTTTGCAGAAGGCTGCCGCTGTGGCCACTGAGTTTTCCACCATGTTGACCAGGAGGTTTATAGTAAACAAGTTAAGGTTCATTTGTTTTTATGTTTTCTCAGCTGGTTCAGAGCTAAATAACAGACCAAGTGCTCTAACCATCTTCAACCTAAGCAGAGGCAGAACAGAAACAAACTTGGATAAACTAGTTCGGGTAACGTGATGATGGGTTCTTGACAGGATCTAATAGAAAACCTTTGTGATGTGGTTTCCCTGAAAGGTGTCCTGTCCATCGTGTTTCTATTTGAAAACCAACTAACTTTAGTTTCTTCCTTTGCCACCACTCTTTCAGTAAGCGATCAGGCTCCGAAATTTGACGTACCGCTGGAGCCAGTGATGGTGACCGAGGGGGAGAAGCTGAGCCTCAGAAGTCATGTCAGCGGCACTCCTCCACTGACCATTCAGTGGATGAAGGACAGGAGGGAGCTGAAGTCCAGCGCAAACACCAGAATCACATTTGTTGGTGGGACAGCCTGTCTGCAGATTGCCTCGGTCTCAAAGACCGATGCAGGCGATTACCTGTGCAAGGCTAGCAATGCCATTGGCAGCGACTTCTGCAAGTCCAGGGTCACTGTGAAAGGTAACAGCGCCGGTTTGTGGTATCAGTTTGATCAGTGCCATTTCTTACAACTTGCTGACCGGCCTGTGTGCTGAATGTTTAGAGCTGATCTTTGGTGTTTTACACAGTAAAGAATAGGAAATACATTTCCGCTGCATCAACTGTTGCTGTTCTACCATTATTCTGGTAATCCCGTTATTTGATTACGTGGGTTAAATGGTTTTGGGTGGTTTGTGTACGCTTTATGCGGTTTTACCCAACAAAAATTTTCAATATTCATTCTGCTGCTCTGCTTTTTGTAGATTGACAGGACACTGAGTCTAACAGGTTTCATATAGGCTCGCTAATATGAGACAAAACCAAGTGACATTTAAGTTTATTACAACTAGGCTTGAAACTATTGTTTTTCCGTTTAAAATCATTTGGTCATGCCTCTGTAATAAAAGCCTTGTAAAGCTTTAAATCTGCTTATACAAGTGAAGACTTCCAATCAAATGGACCTGGTTGATTTTTCACTATTGTAATTATGGAGTTGGGGTCACCAAACAGTAAATTTTGCCAAATACTTTAATGATAATTAAGCAAGTTTGAAACTCTGATTGAGTAGCCTGTTGTTGTTCTAACGTGGCAACATGGCACTTGCTTCTATAATTGCTTTTCAGAGAGAGGAGCCAAGGCTGCCCCTGCCGATGTCACCGCCCCAGCTGCAGATAATCTTTTCTTCATCGAGGAACCTAAAAACGTCTCTGTCGCTGAGAGTAAGTAGACTGCTGGTAGACTGTTTTGAACCTGGACCTGAGTGTGACTGGCAGCTAGGAAAAAGCATTACAGTTCCCTGCAGATCTGCTCATTGGCCAGCTTCTCCAGCTGGTCAAAGGCAGGCACATTTTTTAATATGATTTTAGATTTTCAGAAAGAAAAACTATTTAAAAAAACAGAAACAATTCAGAATCTCTAGTACCAAAGTGATTACTCAATCAATCAGTATAGGCAACTGTCAAAATATTAATGACAAACTATTTTGTTCTGTTGCTCCAACATTGGTCATGAGCTTTGGGTCATGACCGAAAGGGCAAGATCCTGCATACAGGCGGCCGAAATGAGCTTCCTCCGCAGGGCGGCCGGGCGCACCCTTAGAGATAGGGTGAGGAGCTCGGTCACCCGGGAGGAGCTCAGAGTAGAACTGCTGCTCCTCCACATCGAGAGGAGCCAGCTGAGGTGGCTCAGGCATCTGTTTCGGATGCCTCCTGGGCGCCTTCCTAGGGAGGTGTTCCAGGCATGTCCCACCGGGAGGAGGCCCCGGGGAAGACCCAGGACACGCTGGAGGGACTATGTCTCTCGGCTGGCCTGGGAACGCCTCAGCATTCCCCCGGAGGAGCTGGAGGAAGTGTCTGGAGAGAGGGAAGTCTGGGCATCTTTGCTTAGACTGCTGTCCCCGCGACCCAGTTCTGGATAAGCGGAGGAAAATGGATGGATGGATGGATGCTCCAACATTCAACAGTTCCAGTATCTCAGTGGCGAGCTATACTGGACATTTATGACCATTCACTGGCATTTTAAAAGCAAAACCCTGGAATAATCAATAACAGAATAATCATTTCAAGATTATTTAGTAATAACATAATGGTTGATTGGAGCTCTAATCTTTTTAGTTTTTGTTTTTGCATTTTTTTGTATGTGTCATCTTATCATTTCGCATCTACAGCGAGTACAAGCCCAGTGTCAACCGTTAAACTTACGCAGATGTGCGTAATGTGACCAGACAAAGTGAATCTGTATGTCCATTTCAAGGGCTGAAATTGAAAGAACTACTGTATTTCTCCGGTTTGCTAACCTTTATGACAGAGCAGGGCTGTTATGGTGAAGGAAATTCCTCTGCAGTAGTTTAGAGTGGCTCAACACTGCAACATGTGATATTACCACAATTTTTTCATTGTTGTATTTGCAAATTACACATTTTATCCTGGTTTTACTGCTATATAAATAAGTGCAGTACAGTCAAAGATGTAAAAGAGGATATTTGTTAAAGAAATGGTGCAAATCTAATTTAGTAAAAAAGACATTTTTTAAGCATAAAGAATAACTGTAAAATTTACAGCTGAGTTTTCATGGCATTGTTGCATGCTAGGAAGCTAACATGTTAACCTTAGGTGGTTTCAAAGAGGATCATGAGGACAGTATTCCCAGCAGCGCTAACTCTGTAACTGTGCGTTCTCTGCACAAATAGACAGGTATTTGCAGGAAACTTTAGACAGCAGAGGAACTCTACCCTGGCTGTAGTACCACTAGGCAAACAGAGCTCTGTTTGAGTCCACGGACCTCCTGTAGGTGGCACCACAGTATGTTCGGTTTCTGATCAAGTTTTTTTTAGGTAAGGACATGGATGTGATTGTCCATGACTTGAAAGGTCTCCAAGAGTTTTCTTTTTTTGCTTGTGCAGAGGACTCCTCACATTGCAGTTGTTGCAGTTGCTTGCCATCACCATGGTTGACGTGTCAGTAGTGTGGTATTCTATTATTGTGACAGCCATACAGCATAGGAATTAGTTTTGGGTCTGAACTAAAGAATTACATGTCAAAAGAATTGAATGAATTTTATGTAGGTGTGGTCTCTAGCAGGGTGCATCCAATTAAAAAGCACAGCATGAGGGATTTATATAATACATCATTTAACTTAAAAATAACATGCACTGAAAAATTCCAAGTGAAACTGCATTTTCTTATTATTTTACAGAGGACACTGCAACCTTCATCGCCAAAATTGGAGGTGACCCGATCCCCAGTGTGAAGTGGATGAAGGGCAAGTGGAGGCAGATCAGCCACGGTGGTCGAATCTCCGTTGAGCAGAAGGGCCAGGATGCCAGACTGGAAATCAGAGATGTCACCAAGTCTGACTCGGGCCACTACAGATGTGTTGCCTCCAACAAGCACGGAGAGATTGAGTGCAGTGCTGCAATGGAGGTCTCCAAAAAGGAAGAAGTAGAAGAAATTGGAGACCTAAGGATAAAACTGAGGAAGTAAGAGATTTGGCACTAGGATGTGTTGACTGAAGAGGAACATTAGATCTGTATGATTGATTTGTTTAGATTTATATGTTGACGTCTGCTGTTTTAAAAAAAAAAAATGTTGCAGGATGAGTGGAAAGGAAATGAGATCAACTGATTTTTGTCACAGATTTTCTGACTTCAAAATGCTTACTGGACCTATTGAAGAAGCCACTATCTCTGAGCATATGTTTGGTATTTGTCAGGACTCCCTCAAAGCAGAAGAGTCCCAAAAAATCTGAAGAAATTGATATTGTGGAGTTGCTGAGAGGTCACGACACGAAAGACTATGAGAGGATCCTTCGAGAACATGAGATCTATGACTACCGAGCCATTCTGCAAGCTGTTGAGTTCCTGAAGAATGAGAAGGAGATGGAGACTGGAAAAGTGGTAAGAGAAAGTCTGAGGGCACTAAACTGAGCCCTGATGACGGTGTATCTCTGGCTTGGGTTGAATTACTGATTTAACATTTTAGATTAGTGCTGTCATTTTGCTAGGAAAATGCAGCTACTAGAGGTCAAGATTCAGCATCACAAAAAACTGACAGCAATCAGTATTATGACACAGTTCATGGGCCATGTAAAGCATTTGGAAAATACACTCCTTAAAGGATAAGGCCAGTCATTTTCTATATTAACGCCTGTCAGCTAGCAGTCCTGGATCAGCTTGGTCGTCTGTGCCGTATACGTTAACTGTGAGAAGAGACAGATCGCTGGTGGTTTTAGTCTTTGTACGGGGACTGTGGAAAATACTATCAGTATAAAAGATGACCAGTCTTATCCTTTAATGTTACTGGGAAATGTAATTAAACTGTGCAACTTAGTACGGTTTACATGGAAAAAATAATAACTTACCAAAACGCATCAGATACTGCTTCGTAGTGAGAGAACCTGGAACTTACATTTAGTATCACCTCAGCTTGTCCCAACAGCAGACAGTGTCTGCAGGTTAAGTTGCACATCGCCAAGTTTCCTCAGTGGAAAAGGCCTAATAAAGCAGTTGTTAAAATGTCAGCATGAAAACAGACCTTTGCTTGACATGTTTTCACACTCTGTTAGCAGTGTAACAGATTAAGGTGGTGCTCTCTGTTCTCCTGCAGGAGGTGGAGCATGGTGGTCGGGTTGAAGACGAGTTCATGGCCCAACTCATCCAGCAGCTGGAGGGACGAGTCAGCACAGAGGTATAATAATAATAATAAACATCCCTGTATCAAGCCAAATCCTGATTCTGCAGATTGGGAGCAGGTGATACGGATTGTTGTAAAACTGCTTGGTGACACAGAGCATAAACCACAGAGGCTTGTTATTCTGAGGTGATGACAGATGCAGCGCTATATCCAGTTATCAGACTGACATTTTACACCTGTTCAAACAAACCGAGGTCATTTGTTACAAGATGAAATGTGCTACAAATTTGCCTCAATACATTTATTTCAGTATCCCTCCCATTGACTCACACTTCCTGATAGCAGCAGAAAGAGACCAGAATCCAGAATGCAGTCTTTAGGAATCAAGTACAGGAAGCATTTTATTTTTAGCTGGACGTTTTCAGGCAGCCTATTAAAGGTAAACCAGTGAGCAGAGGGACTAGGTTTCCAGTGTTTATCACTGAAGTGCAGGGAAAACATTTTACGTTTTTAAGGACATCGATAGGAAGATACAACAACATTTTATAACAGACTGTTGTGCATGTGCAACACACAGGATGTAGAAATTATATAAAAACATGTACAAAAAAAAGGTCTTTGCCATTGGTGGAATGGCTGAAACATTTTGAATCCTCAGCCTGTCTCTGTGACGGAGGACATCACCGACCAGGTGACCACTGAGAACCAGAGTGTCACTTTTGAGTGCCAGATCAGGATCAACTACTCGGAGATCATGCTCACGTGGTACAAGGGCACCCAGAAACTGCACAACAGCAACAAGTACAAGATCAGCAGTGTGGGCGACCGCCATTACCTGGAGATCAAGAACTGCCAGGTCAAAGATCAGGGCAACTACCGTGTGGTGTGTGGTCCTCACATCTCCAGCGCCAAACTCACCGTCACAGGTGAGAGATGGAGTGTTTGGACATCCTGTTCTGTCTGCTGGTCATCCGTCTGTACGTCTTTAATGTGTCTTCGTGTCCACTTCCTTTGTTTTATTATCAGGAGCTGGTTACAAGGCAGGTGAGCAGTAAACTGATAGCTAACAAAACTGATCTCTGACCCTGCTACGTCACATGTGATTTATTTCTTATTGTTTTGTGTATTTCTGTTTGTTTTGTGTCCCTTCGTTTTAGTAGAGAATACAAAAAGTCTTAACACATCAAATCAATAAAATAGTTTATAAACTAACAAAACTAATAGTGTGAAGCCAGACGCTAACTCTGCTCATCTGGTTTTAGCCGACCAAATTCAGTTCACAAAATGCATCCGAAGCATCGAGGTCAATGAAAGCCAGTCTGCAACCTTCGAGTGTGAGTTATCCTTCGACAATGCCACTGTCACATGGTACAAAGACTCATGGGAGCTTAAAGAGAGCCCAAAATATAACTTCAGGACAGAGGGCCGACGGCACTTTATGACCATCCGCAACGTGACTGCAGAGGATGAAGGTTTGTTAAACAAAAAACATGAATAAAGTGAATTGGACAGTTACACTTTTAAAAACGTGCTAATCTGCAAATTTACAGAATGGCAAAAAAGAAAAGAAAACAAATGAACCTATTAAACTACACCACAAATGTTATTTATTCCTTTTTTTCAGTTGTGCAGCCTTAAATGATTACATAATTAAAATTCCAACAATAAAGCTCAGGCGAGACACCGGGGCTAGCAGATTCTGTGACTGATTAGCATGTTAGCAGTTAGCTGGCAGCTCTAGTAGTTCACTAGCCAACTGTGAGTAGACAAAGATTTTGGTTAAAAAAAAAAGTAACTTTCTGCTGTGCCTGGACCTTTATGATGATTTATTCTACCACAGTCTTTAGAATTCTACAGATTGTCAGGATTTTTAGTGAAAAATGTCCTGAGAAATTAATTGAACAGCATAAATAATGTCTCTGTCAGGCGTGTACTCTGTGATCGCTCGCCTGGAGCCAATGGGAGAAGCTCGGAGCACAGCTGAGCTTTACCTTTCAGGCAGAGGTTTGTATGTTTTATTTATTTTTTCCAGGCATAAAGAGTTACCAGAGTCAGTGGCAGGGCCTTTACAGTACAGCTTTTATAACATTTTACATTGTCCCTTCACAGACATAGGGTTAGGAAGGATTCCTCAGGGTGAGTGTTTCAAAAAGCAAAGTAAATCAACTACAATAAAACTCAGCATGTCTCCACATCTAAACCAAATCTGTGGTGTTTATTTCCTATTTAATTGGAGCCACAATGAAATAGCATCCTGAGGTTTAGGGTCCATACTTTTACAAGAAAAACTCTGGAAAAAAACTAAGCAAAACAATTTTTTAACAAATTGCTGTACATTTTTATAATGTTGTGAAAAGGAACATGTGAAAGCTTACTGTCACAACACAGGCTTAAAAATATTCCCAGTAATTTCACAATTGAAATTGCATTTATGGCAAAACCTTTAGACATCCCGGACACATCAGCTCAAGTCCCAGAAGCCGCTCCTGCTGTGGTTTCCACAGGTGAGTCTGGGACTGATTATACCAGTCCAACCAAAGTTTGTCTTCTTCGCCTCAGCCTGACTCAGCTTGTGTCATTTCTGCCAAAAGATTCCTCTGAGTTTTATCAGTATGAAGAGAGAACAGAAATGGAAGGTACAAAGTTTTGTGAATGACCACATTCTGCTGTTGAATCTGCTGTTACTTAATGTCTATGCTTTGTGTAACTGCATGAAGCAGTGTGAATCGTAGCATTTCTGCCTCATTAAACAACTTTTAACCACCACTATCCTCATCAGCACCGTCATCCCTTAACTCATCCCACATAACTGTGTGTGTTTTGAGGTCAACCCTGGCTTGTGTTGATAAGATACAGTATGAGTAAGATATGACGTGTCCTGTAATAATATCTCACTAATTTAACTTCAGCAGCTACTGTATGTCCAGCAAACTGAAATATGTTTCAGATGTTACTAAATGGAAACAAATGTATAGAAGGGAATTACAGGCCTGTGTTCTGTGATTTCTAGACAAAGTTCAGAATGAAAGAAATAAAAATTAAGGTATATTTGTCTCATTTAAACCTTGGTTTTTAAGATTAAAGTGTAAGGTGTGAGCTCTGACCTTAATCTCATCATTTTTGAAATTTAACTTTAAAACTGATTGAAAATTTAGCAAAGATTACCAGATTAAAACTGTTTTTAAAATGGTAATCAAAAGTCTGTTTTACTTATTTGAATGTTAATTTTGACAATAAACTAAAAATTTACATTTGAAATTAATTTTATGAACTCGAGCCAGATCCCTGACTCTGTCAGAGATTTTTTGATTTTAATCGCGGTTCACATATTTTAAGTTAATGATTCTCGACTAAACACTTCTAGAAATTTTAGATCAAACTCAGAAATCCAATTAATTTAGCTAACTAATTAAAATAAATTTTAAAGAGAAATCAGAATTCTGATTAAAAGCCACATTTTGAGAAAAAAGTTTAATATTAAAGTTATATTCGAGATTTATAACCTTAATCACAAAATTCTCCAAATTGCGTTAATAAATTTGATGTTTAAGTTTGAATTTTGTCCAAGTTTAAGTCTCTCTCTCAAAAGTTTGAGATTAAATCCAGACTTTAACATTTTTTACATAATCCTAATCTGTGGACTCTGCAGTCATAAAACATTTGAGTACAGGATCTCGAACAGCCGGTTATTCTCTAATGATCTGCTGTAGCTCTCGAAAGTCTGATCGTTCAAGAAGAGTTGGCCTTTGTCTGGTCCCCTGGTCACAGGTATCAGCATTACTCTGCTTTTAAAATAACTCCTCTGATCAACATAAATGCTGTCATCACACTCTGTGTCTTTAAACATGGGTGTTGTCCTCTCTATGTCTGCCTGCTGTGTTTTTATCATCAAACCCATATTTCTTCACTGGCTGTTTACCTGCAGCCAATCATGTCCTCCTTCATAACTTTGGACAGCTAAAAGCCTGCAGCAGTTCTTTCTCGTCTGAGCCACCTCTGTTTTTCTCTAAGTTGACTTTCCTCCTTCAACAGAAGAGAGCAAACCTGTTGAGGAGCTTGTTGAGATGACTCAGTTTGAGACAACCGAAGAAATCCATGAAGGTATCATTGTTTTCCAACACACGTTTGTCCATCCACTGTCCCAGAAACTACTTCACATGCCACCAGCTGCCGCTGTTATAAGCTTCTCTTAGATGTAATATTTGTGCACTTGAGCTGTTTTCAACTTCTGCTGTCATCTGCATCCTTTTATTAGTGGTTGTGTTTTGTATTACTTTTGTTAGGTTCATATTAACCATCACTAAAAAGAGAAAGTAGAACTTGGCCATCATAATTTCATGTAAACTGCTTTTCCCAGTGTCTGAGGATTACACGAGACCAGAGGAGAAACGCTCTGAGCCTGCAGCTCTGCCTCCAGCTCCAGTCAAAGGTATCTGCCAAAACCTCTTTACGTCTTAATGAATATACTACCGTAATTTTTTTCTGTTTGTTTGGAATCATTCATTTATTTAGACCTTCTTTCAGTCACATTGTTCCTTTCTTTATTTGTTTCTCTAATGTAAACAAATCTTAATGTTAGCTTGTACTGTGGTCAGAAAACTAAAATCACTGATAATGTTTTAAAGTACCTGAAACAAAGAAGCCGCAGCCAGATGCAGCTGTCACTGCTCTGCCTCAGAGAGAAGAACCTCTGGCCCTGGAAGGTAACGTTCATGACAGACATCAGTGTCAGAAATCGCTTTTATCTATGTGCTTGTGCTCTCACAGTCTTTGTTGGCTCACCTTCTTAATTCTTCATGTAAAACATACAAAAAGTGCTGAAACGTTCTCAGATTACACAGAAAGAGCAAAAATATGTACAAAGAAAATCAGCGAAACATAAATAGCAATTTTTTAAGATTGTAAAATTCTGAATTAAGTTTTTATACTACAATATCTGACAATTTACAATATCTACATGTTTCTGAATAATTTTTTTCTCAGATATTGACATGCAATGCAATACACTTTAGAATTTTTATAACACTAACCACCATTGTAGTGTTTTCAAGATTTCACGACAGTTGTATTTTTTTCCAGTTTTTATTTTTATACTCATTTTATATATTACAATATTTATATGTTTGTTATAATGCATTCTTAAATATTGACATGCAGTGCAAAAAAAATTCAAGACTAAAGCCTTTTGTTATTTGTACCAAAACTAACATCAGTGCAAATTCTAAGAATGTTGGTGCATAGAGGAAACAATTTCTTTACATTTTAGACGTTTTTCCTATTTTTACTGTATTTTGCATTTATGGCAGCAACAGTGAAATATGGTTATATGTAAGCAATTACTAGAGAACGTACACTATATTTACACGTCAGCATGAAATATAGAATAATTTAATGTTTTTTGTCCAATGAGCTTAATAATATCTATAGATTTTAAAATTCATGAAGTTCTTGTAATATTTACCCAAGTTTGAAATTTATAACAGCAGCATTTATGCAATATATTTTGTAAATTTATTTATTTATGATGTGTTAACATTAGACTGCAAAGTGACAAAATGTAGAATGAAATATGAAATGGTGACACTTTGGGTGAAATCCTACACAATCCTGTCAGTTTCTTTATCAAATAAAACTCTTGAGATGAACTTCACTTTTAGCTTTTTTTTTTTTCTTGAGTGCTGTCTGTGTAATGTAATGTTGTCTAAAGTGACTCTTTGCTGTCCTTAGCATTCTTACAGTGAACATTGTGTCCTTGGCTGTGTGTCGTTCAGTTGTCTGGCTATCTGTTAGCATGTCTGGGTAGAATTCTCTCTTAAGGCTGTGTGCGCACTGTAAACAGAAATTAATATTTTTCTCTTCACCTGGTACAATCTTCACTATACATCAAACCAGAACCTGAACCAGAACCTGAACCAGTGAGAGTTCCCAGAAAGGTCATTCCTGAACCTTACCAACCCGAGCCAGCAGCAGAGCCTGCAGTGGTTCCTTCTGAGCCTAAAGTGCCACCTCAGATACCAGCAGTACCTGAGCCCAAAGTGGCCAAAATTAGGTCTGAACCTGAAGCACCAAAAGCTGCAGCCATTGCGAAAGCACCAGAAGCTCCTAAATCAAGAGGTAAAGTAGTATACACTTCGCTTTACTACTGTTCACCTGAAAAGACAATGTGTTATACGTCTCTTATTGTTTTGTTTCATGTTGGTATGATCTACATGTGTGAGTCTTTGATATGTTAGTGTAAATCTTGATGTTTTCCGCTACTAACTTCTTCAGCTGGATCTTTTAAAAGTAATTGTCTAATACGTGTGGAGTTGACCACCACATGGTTTTTAGGGTGCTACAGGTATTTACAGTATAATCTTGTTACTCACTAATTCTAGAAATAACTTTAAAGTGGTGATAGCGAAACCTATATTTTGTTCCTAGAATAGCCTTATGATAAAGTGAAAATAAACTGAAAATGTATTAATGTTCTCTGAAGTTCCAACTGTAGCCAAACCAGAAGAGGTCATAGTTCAGCCTGCTACTGCTCAGGTTACTCCACCAAGGGTTGAAGATATTTTAACAAAAGGTACTGGAAATTCAGTGTCCTTTTCTATCTCTGAACTCTTTAGTATGTTGTCAGCTCTATGTTATGTGTTTTATGTACTCTGATTATGCGTTTTTGTAGTTGTTCTAATCACTCAACAGAGTGGACAGCAATGCTGAAATCTTAATGCTTATCAGGAAGTTACTGAACATGTACATAATGTTCACCAGAACCACCAAAGCCAGAAGAACCAACAGCAGCCACGGTTTCTCTGTCAACACTGGAACATCTTCCAGCTAAAGGTAATGAGCCTTGAGCTTTGAAATCTCTTGCTTCATTCTTTAAGTCTTTGAATACTCTCAGAAAGAGTCTTGGTCATTACAGGTAGGTTAAACAATACATAATGTTCTCTTAAGTGCAAGATATGCCCAAACCAGAGGAACCTGTAATTCAACCACCTGCACCAAAGGATATTCCCCTCAAGACTGAAGCTTTTTCAGCTAAAGGTACTGCAGAGATGCTCTCAGCAGTTGCGTTGCTGTGCTGTACTATTTTATGTTTGTGTTGTTTACATGTTGTTTGTTCAGACTGACTAGTTTCTGCTTTTTGAACTGCTTTTATGTACTGCATCATAAATACTCTTTCCAATATGTCACCTAAGCACTCTTTTAAGTATGGTTAACAAGATAATTATAAAAATGCTCTTTTAAGTTGTCTCAGAACCAAAGACACTTGAACCAAGACTACCACCAGCTGGTAAATGGGAGCCAGAAGCATCAAGATACATCTCTGAAACAGAAACCAAAGAACCAGAGAAGGTTCTGGACAAAACAGAGAGGGTTGCTGAGGTGCCAAAGAAGGTTCTTGAAACCCCAAAGAAAATTCCTGAAGCCCCAGCAAAGGTTCCAGAAGAACCAAGAAAAGGTGTGGAAGAATCCAAGAGGGATGCTGAGGTGCCAAAGAAGGTTCCAGAAACCCCAAAGAAAATTCCTGAAGCCCCAACAAAGGTTCCAGAAGAACCAAGAAAGGTTGTGGAAGAATCCAAGAGGGTTGCTGAGGTGCCAAAGAAGGTTCCTGAAACCCCAGCAAAGGTTCCAGAAGAACCAAAAGGGGTTGTGGAAGAAACGAAGGGGGTTTCTGTAAAGGCAGAGAAAAGTTCAGAGGCTCCAAAACAGATTCCTCAAGTTAAAAAACCTCAGCAACAAGGTAGATACGTTTGCAGATAAGAAACTGAACTTCTTAATAACTAATCCTTACTCACTCTTTATATGTCTGTGCAGTTCACTCTTTATATATTTTATTCTGAGATGCCTTTATCTACTTCTTCAGAGGTTTTGTCCTGATGTATGTGCTGTCATGTGTGTTGACTGTTGCATCATATCAATTATCAAAACAGCTAAACAGAGGGAGATACCCCAGGAAACAACAGTACTAATGAAACCAAAGCTGGAGGCGGTTAAACCCATCAAAGGTATGCTTAATATTACAAATTACAAATACTTCGCAGGAACCTTTAGAAAGTCTGCACAAATTTTTATCAGTTACATTTAGTTTGACTATGTGTATTTTTCTGCCCCTAAAACCAGATCAGGTTATTCCTTCTGGAAAAGTAGAGGTCCAACCAGAGTCTAAAGAAACTCCACAGCAGAGAGGTAGTGATTCTTAATGTTCACAGTTTAGTTGTAAAATGATGACTACAGTTGAATATATATCACACTTCAGTCTGCGTTTTTGTCTCTTGATGGTTTTTGTTTTCTGTTGTTTTCCTTGTGGCCACCGCTTCATGGTGCAAATCTTCAATCTTGGGTGATATCTTAATAAAATGCCCCAGTTCCCCAGAAGACTGATCTTAAGCAGACAATGGTAGAGCTTAAAGATGGCAAGAAGTCTTCTATAAAGTCAGGTCTTGGAGAAAGGATTTCGCTGACAGAAGTAGTTGGACACAGACGAGAGGAAGTCGAGACATATGAAAGGGGAGTGAAGCTCATTGAAGGAGAAGAACACAGTTTGACAAGGGAAATAAAACAAATGGTTCTTGAAAAGGAGGCGGTCTCTGCATGGTACACTGAATATCAACATTCTGAAAATACTGAGCCAACATACACAGAATATAAGGATGAAACACTGCATGACACTGAACCTTGTGATGAAAAAGACTTGCATTTAGAGGGCAAAGCTATGGACAGGAGAGAGGACATGTCTTTGAGACCCGTCTCTCCACCTCTAAAGAAAGATGACCTTCTTCCACCAAAAAAAGTTATGCCTTCACCTGAAGTGACTCGTGATATGACAAGAAAAGTGCCTCCTCCTGAAACTGAAGGCATATCCAGTACAGATGTTTGCAAGAAAACTCTTCAAGACAGGAACCTCAAGCAAGGTGATGTCCATTCATATTATACAGAGAAGAGAGATGTCAGTGAATCATTTGTATCAATACATTATGAAGAAAAGGAAGAGCAAACTGTATCCCCAATGGAGGATCTTGTTAAACCTAAAATATCTGCTACACCTGAAATAGTCACTATAACAAAGAAGCCTAGCATACATAAAGAAGTCACTCCTTTAAAGCAAACTGGCGCTGCTGATGTGGAAGAAGGTCCATCTGAAAGAGCAATGCTTCCACCTTGTATACAGACTGTTTCACCTCCATTTGAACAAAACTTACCCAAAATTCCTCCCCAAACCACCTTTTGTCATCCTATGACAACCACTAAGAAAGAAGTAATACCAAATAAGATGGTGTCTCCAAAGGAAGAAATGACAAAAGGAGAAAAACTCTGTATTGAAGACACCGTACCTCTGGAGAGACCAACTCTTGAATTGGAAAATGTTTCTGTTGAAGAACTTGTCTCAGCAGTAAATAGAGAAGTGCTACCTCAAGTTCCAGTTCAAATTCCTTTACCTGAGAAAACAGTCTGTCCTGAGGAAGAAATTTTACAACCACAGGAAACTGTTCTGCCTGAGATGAAGACCTCTCCTGCATTTCCCAAAACAGTTGTTGTTTCTACAGATGACTTCCCTCCTGAAGAAGTGATCCTACCCAAGAAACCTATCCCTGTAGACGAGATTGCTCCAACTAAAAAATTGCAGATTACACTGAAAGCGAAACCCCTTCTTGCTGAGCAAGAAATCTTTCCAGCCCAGATATTTGACTCTCTGGCACAAAGGATAATCACTCCCAAGGTTGATACTTCTGAAGAAGTGAGAACAGCCACAACTAAACCTCCACCAACAAGGGGAGATAACAAGAAATCAAAGAAGGGAACTTGGCCGGTTGAACCACAAACTCTTCAGAAAGGTATTCTTTCTTTATCTGAGCCGCACAGGCTCTTAGAGGAGCTTTAACAGGTCACATTTACTGTTCTCACAATCTTCCACCATGGTGTTTAATAAGAAGCTATGGTATGTGTTTTACTAATCTTCACATCCCTGCAGTAAGACATGATTGTCCATTGTCTTTGTGATGTCACTACTCTTCAAGATAAACCAAATACTAAGGAACCTTTTGTCATTTATTGACATCTCTCATCCTTAACATTTGGCTTTCCCCTTATCCGCTCACATGCTTCATTGATTCAGTCTTCATTCCTTCTTCTTTTCTTCTATGTTCTTGCTACTTGAAGTCATTTATGTCTAAATTCCATTTTGGTGTTAAGCCTTGGTTGACTATGTTGTTGTTTTGGTCATAATCTTGGCATCTTGTATTCCCAAAGTGTCTCCCCCAGAGGAGAAGCCATCTGCACCAGTACCAAAGCCTTCACCTCCTCCTCCACCTGCTGTTCCTGCTCCTGCACAGAAAGCTGCACCTCCTGCAGGTATTCTGTTCAGTTTGTTCCTCATCTTTACTGATTTCTCAGGAGTCAGCCATGTTGTTTTCCTCTTTTATCCATCTGTTTGTATGTGTTGTCCTTACTGACTCGTCTTCAGGTTTTAAAAAAAAATGTTTTTAACTGTCCCTATTCCTCTCTGTGTTTTGACCAAATGTATCGTCGTCTTGGTCACAATCTTGGCATCTTGTATTCCCAAAGTGTCTCCCCTAGAGGAGAAGAAACCCTCTGCACCAGTACCAAAGCCTTCACCTCCTCCTCCACCTGCTGTTCCTGCTCCTGCACAGAAAGTTACACCTCCTGCAGGTATTCTGTTCAGTTTGTTCCTCATCTTTACTGATTCTGAGGAGTCAGCCATGTTGTTTTCCTCTTTTATCCATCTGTTTGTATGTGTTGTCCTTACTGACTCGTCTTCAGGTTTTAAAAAAAAATGTTTTTAACTGTCCCTGTTCCTCTCTGTGTTTTGACCAAATGTATCGTCTTCTTGGTCATAATCTTGGCATCTTGTATTCCCAAAGTGTCTCCCCCAGAGGAGAAGAAACCATCTGCACCAGTACCAAAGCCTTCACCTCCTCCTCCAGCTGTTGTTCCTGCCCCTGCACCGAAAGTTGCACCTCATGCAGGTATTCTGTTCAGTTTGTTCCTCATCTTTACTGATTTCTCAGGAGTCAGCCATGTTGTTTTCCTCTTTTGTCCATCTGTTTGTATGTGTTGTCCTTACTGACTCACTTGTCTTCAGGTTTTTAAAAAATGTTTTTAACTGTCCCTGTTCCTCTCTGTGTTTTGACCAAATGTATCGTCTTCTTGGTCATAATCTTGGCATCTTGTATTCCCAAAGTGTCTCCCCTAGAGGAGAAGAAACCATCTGCACCAGTACCAAAGCCTTCACCTCCTCCTCCACCTGCTGTTCCTGCTCCTGCACAGAAAGTTGCTCCTCCTGCAGGTATTCTGTTCAATTTGTTCCTCATCTTTACTGATTTCTCAGGAGTCAGCCATGTTGTTTTCCTTTTTTGTCCATCTGTTTGTATGTGTTGTCCTTACTGACTCACTTGTCTTCAGGTTTTTAAAAAATGTTTTTAACTGTCCCTGTTCCTCTCTGTGTTTTGACCAAATGTATCGTCTTCTTGGTCATAATCTTGGCATCTTGTATTCCCAAAGTGTCTCCCCTAGAGGAGAAGAAACCATCTGCACCAGTACCAAAGCCTTCACCTCCTCCTCCACCTGCTGTTCCTGCTCCTGCACAGAAAGTTGCTCCTCCTGCAGGTATTCTGTTCAATTTGTTCCTCATCTTTACTGATTCTGAGGAGTCAGCCATGTTGTTTTTTCCTTTTTTGTCCATCTGTTTGTATGTGTTGTCCTTACGAACTCACTTGTCTTCAGGTTTTTAAAAAATGTTTTTAACTGTCCCTGTTCCTCTCTGTGTTTTGACCAAATGTATCGTCTTCTTGGTCATAATCTTGGCATCTTGTATTCCCAAAGTGTCTCCCCTAGAGGAGAAGAAACCATCTGCACCAGTACCAAAGCCTTCACCTCCTCCTCCACCTGCTGTTCCTGCTCCTGCACAGAAAGTTGCTCCTCCTGCAGGTATTCTGTTCAATTTGTTCCTCATCTTTACTGATTTCTCAGGAGTCAGCCATGTTGTTTTCCTCTTTTGTCCATCTGTTTGTATGTGTTGTCCTTACTGACTCACTTGTCTTCAGGTTTTTAAAAAATGTTTTTAACTGTCCCTGTTCCTCTCTGTGTTTTGACCAAATGTATCGTCTTCTTGGTCATAATCTTGGCATCTTGTATTCCCAAAGTGTCTCCCCTAGAGGAGAAGAAACCATCTGCACCAGTACCAAAGCCTTCACCTCCTCCTCCACCTGCTGTTCCTGCTCCTGCACAGAAAGTTGCTCCTCCTGCAGGTATTCTGTTCAGTTTGTTCCTCATCTTTACTGATTTCTCAGGAGTCAGCCATGTTGTTTTCCTTTTTTTGTCCATCTGTTTGTATGTGTTGTCCTTCTTGACTCACTTGTCTTCAGGTTTAAAAAAAAATGTTTTTAACTGTCCCTGTTGCTCTCTATGTTTTGACCAAATGTATTGTTTTCTTGGTCATAATCTTGGCACCTTGTATTCCCAAAGTGTCTCCCCCAGAGGAGAAGAAACCATCTGCACCAGTACCAAAGCCTTCACCTCCTTCTCCTGCTCTTGCTGAGAAGGTCACTCCTCCTGCAGGTAGTTTCTTCACTTGATTTTGTATAATGCTGTAAACAATATGCCTGCCTGTTTACTATTTTGGTTTGTTTGTTGGCTGAACAAAAGATATCCTCATGCTTTTCATTTTTCCCACTTTCCATCTCCCTTGCTGTCTAATGTGTCCTTAGTATTCTGTTGAATGGTTTCAGAGCAGCTGCCTGTTATTACTGACCATGTTGTTGCCTTGGTCATGATCTTGGCATGTTGTACTTTAAAATGTCTCCTCCAGAGGAGAAGAAACACCCTGCACCAGTACCAGAGCCTTCAGCTCCTGCTGCTCCTGCAGTTAAAGCCACTCCTCCTGCAGGTAGTTCTTTAACTTTGTTTTGTGGTACTTAAAAACACTGTCCTCTGTTGGTGTTACTGTGTTGATTGAAGGTGGATATCCTCAATGTAATCTGGTTTTCTGTTATGACAGATTATATTCTATCTGTACAGTCTCAGATTTGTCTGTATAATCCACATGCACATTTCTTCATTCTCAGTGTATATAATCTGTCCTCTGTTCAAAGTGTTATTCATTTCATGTCTTCTGTCTACTTAGCCATTGACTTCTGGTATCTTGTACCTTTAAGTGTCTCCTCCAGAAGAAGAGAAACCTTCTCCACCAGCATCAAAGCCTCCACCAGAAGTCATTGTTCCTGCAGGTAGCTTCTTCTGTTTGTCGTTCATGTTGTTCAGCACTGTTTGTTGTGCCTCAAATAAATCTGTCGGGTCTTAACAACAGTTTGAATTCTTTAAGTTTGTCATTTTGTTCAAATATCTGAGAGTTGTTTCTTGTAGACTAGATCATTGCCAGTGATTTAATCAAGTTGGCATTCTTGTAGCTCAAGTTGTGCCAGTGGAGAAGAAACCCTCTCCACCAGCTGTTGAGGCCGAGCCCTCCCCTGAGTTGGAGGAAATCTCTCTACCTGAAGGTAGTCTTCTCTGCAACTTTCATCCATGTTGTTCTTTTAGGGGTGTTTTAGAAATAGTTCTTATGCAATAGCTTCAGTATTCAAATAAAGCAGTCTGAGCTTTGATGTAGGAAATGCCTTCATTGACTAATTCTGTCTCAGTGTGTTGGTCTGATGTTTGTATACTCTGAACTCTGGCGTCCAATCCAAGTGTTTTACATTAGTGTTATCTGTTGAATGATGACAAATAACCTTATAAATGCTTTATTAAACATCTCTTGATACACTTGTATTGACAAAATATTGATGCCGGATAAAATAATTGCATTCATTGCTCAGTTTTAATGTAATTTATTCTCAAAACAGAAAATTATTTTTTTTAAAAGTTGCTCAATACACTTTATGAACTGAAGTGTCTGTTTTTAAAAAATAACTGACCTTCTGTGACGTTGATTCAAGCCTTTTTCCAACATTGTTTGTATTGTGTTGTGTATTTATATTGATATTGTTTAAATTCTTGCAGACAAAGAACCTGTTTCAGCACCTTGGCCAACCAAAGGTATAGCATTTTTCATTTCTTTTTTTTTTTTAAAGGCAGTACACTATAATTCATATTACCTTGTTAGTTATTCTCATAGAGTACAAACCTATGTCTTATTTTCAAGTGAGTGTTTGAGTTGTGTGTTTTTTGTTATAATAAATGTTCAATACATACAGGAACACCTATGTGAAAGTTATAAAAACTGTATATTCTGCTTCAACTATACAAAAGTACTAGCTATCTACTCATGCATTTTACTGCTTGTACTGTCATGTAATTGTTGCTTTTAAGTAATATTTAATGTTTTATCTAATTTGCATTTTAATGTTTTATCTATATATTGTGTGCATTTTGATGATTTACCTGTGTTCATTGTGTTAAGCACTTTGAATTGCCTTTGCGTATGAACATGTGATATATAAATAAACTTGCCTTGCCTCAACTACAGTGCCACCTCATAAACAAAAGGGTAAGGTTCCTGTTCAAGAGGCAAAGATGCCTGAATCACCTAAGATGAGTAGAAAATTTACCAGAATACCCAAAGAGAAGGAACCAGAACCAGAGGTAATTAAGCTGAAGAAGGTTCCAGTGAAAACTCCAGAGCCTGAAAAACAAATTGTAACTCTTAAAGCTGAAGTGATGAGGCATCACGATTCAGAACTTATGGTTCACGGACTTCATGACAGAGAAGATCGAGAGATAATAACACTCGGAAGAACTGAACGAGTCTTCACTGCAGAGGAGGAAATCGTTGAGTTAGGCCATTTTGAGGAAGCTGAAAGGATTGTAGTTGTACAGAAACCTGAAAAAGAAGGTTGGACAAGAACCCCAAAACCACAGAAAGAAGAACCTGAGGCACCAAGAGTAGATAAGAAGAAAATAACTAAACTGCCAAGGGCAGATGAGCAGAGAGAATCAGTTAAATTAAAGTCATTTGAAAAATCAGGAAAACCAGAAGAACTGGAGAAGATCATACTAAAATCGGTTCCAAAAAAGCACAAAGAGCCTGAGAAGGAAGTCATTACTCATAGAGTTGAAGTAACAAGGCATTATGATACAGAACTGACCGTTCAGAAGCTTCATGATAGAGAAGATCGAGAGGTAATAACACTTGGCAGAATTGAACGAGTCTTCACCGCAGATGAAGAGACATCTGAACTGGGCCATATGGCGGAACCTGAAATGCAAGCAACAGAAGATGAGAAGTCAAGATGGATAAGATCCCCTAAAGGACCGAAAGAGAAAGAACCTGAGCCAGATTTGACTAAAAAGAAAATAAAGAAATTGCTAAAGAAAGAGGAGGAGCCAGAAGTAGTGACACTGAAACCATTTGAAAAACCTCAGAAATCTGAAGTCGTTGAGCCTGCAAAAACTAGTAAAGAAGCTGAACCAAAGTCAGATACTGAGCTTTTGCCATGCAAGACAGGTGAGACTCCACAGCGAGATCAACCCACTGCTGCTATAAAACACAGAAAAGATGGAGAAACTCTCTTGTCAAGCCCAGAGGTAACTCCTGATGTCAGCAAAGACCAGAAGGAGATCCCACAGAAGAAGAAGGTTGAGCAAATACCCAAAGATGAGAAAATGACAGTTGCTGACAAGCTTTATGGAAAATATAAAATTATTTCCACACCCGATAAAGAGAAAGAACAGGCTGTGTTGAAGCCTTTCACCAGAGTCCCCAAGCCTGAAGAAAAGCCAGAAAAAGCCCCAGAGGAAGAGAAAGAGAAGCCAGTGGAAGCAAGTGTACCCAGTCAAGCTCCAAGAGATGAAACCCCTAAAGAGCAAAAGGAACAGCAACTTGGAGAAACTGAAATAGCTGCAACACCTAAAAAAGAGGATGAGAAACCTCAGGAGAAAGAAACTGTTTCACCCAAGAAGCCCAGTCCACCAGGAAAGAAAGAAGTGATCCCACAGAAAGAAACTGAGAAAAGGATTCCACAAAAACAAACTGATGCCTTCAAGAAAGGTGTTGAACTCAAAAAGACTCCTTCACCTAGAGCTGGTAAAGACAAGGTAGAAGAAGAAAAGTCCATTGAGCAGCTCAAGAAGGTTGAACTAAAAAAGATGCCATCACCAAAAGCGGATAAGCCAAAGCCTAAAAAACTGGAACAAGTCTATATTGAGAAGAAGCCAAGTGCTGAAAAAGTCAAAAGGATACCTAAAACTGTTTCACCAAAAGACTCCTTTGAAACTGTAATACTCAAAAAGGTCCCGAAGAAACCATCACCAATGGAGGTTTCAAAACCAGTAAAGCCCGGTAAAGAATTAGTCCCCTTAGTGAAAGAGGTCTCTCCTGGAGCTGTGCAGATGAAGAGAGTGCCCACGCAGCTGGAGGAGGAGGTATTTGAAGAGGTGGCTGAAGAAGTGAAAGGCGAGGAAGAAGAGGAGGCCTGGTGCTGGGAGCTGGTTCCACCAGACTGGGAAGGTGAAGGGGTGGATGGGGTGTTGGAGACTCCAGGCACGCCTGGCGAAAAACGAGGTGAGGCGAAGGCTGACAACCTCTCCCAGCTCATGATTCTGGAGCTCCCTCATCCCATCAATGATGCTTCATTTAATCCTCACCACATCCATATTTATTCTCTTGATCCACTTGTTCATCTAAAGCTCATGTAGAGCCCATTCATCTGTCTGTCCATTTGTCTGTTCACCGTCCATTGTGATGTTCTTACACTGTACATCACATGAAGTTCAACCTCAAATGTGTCATCAGTATCCGACATTCAGTGTTCATCTTCACCACTGTTCATACTACAACTTTAATTTTTCTGCAATATCTTCATCCATCTATGTCTCTTTGATCATGTTGCTCCGTTATTCATCCATTTATCAGACATTACTGTTTGATCTTTCTCCTCTGCACCGTGCACTGTGTGATGTCTGTTCACATGATATGGACATAATATTTTCTGTTTAGCGTATTTGTTAGCATTGCTCAAACCTTTATCTTGGTTTTTGATGGATTATTTACATCCGCAGCTGGCTCTTACACAGGCACTCAAAACTCATTTCATTGTTTCTTGTCTAGAGGGAAAACCAGCAGAGGAGCCACCAAAAGCCAGAGGCAGAGGATTTGGGGGTGAGAATAAACTGTCATGCCCTTTTCAGAAAAGTTGTTAAGCCTTTAATTGGCAATACAGAAAGTGAAGTTGTTGTCATGCCATGTTGAATTTTGGGTAAATGCTCCATTTTGGGATGATCATGCACATTATCCATCATAGAGATATACGTACACTACATGTGCCCAAACGTCCACTTTAGTGTTCAATTTGAGCACAGACAGAACAGAAATGATTCATCTGCACTCTTTGTCCTATGTGCCGACAGATACTAGCTAGTGACAGCACTCTGAGAGCTGAGATCAGGGTGCAGGAGTAATTTTTCAGTCTGTCGCTCTCATTGACGGGATTTCTAGGTTCACTACAAGTTAGCTACAGTCAGCTGAGGTTATCCATTCTGAATTACCACAGTCAGTAATGTGGGATCTAAAGAATTTAGACAACTTTTTAGCAGAATGTATGCGGGTAAATATAGCACATAGCTAAAAAGGGTGCCCCCGTCCCAACATTCAACATGGTGGGACGTTCCTTCACATTATCTATAAGGTTGGATATCAAAAGCCCAGATTTAAAGAATCAAAATGTTTGTAATCTTGTTGGCTTCTTCCTTAAACTGTTTTATTCAGGCACAATCAGCCTTGTGTTTAGACAAGGTTTAAGAACTTTGCTATTTTAGTAACATATTGTTTAGTTGTTGGTACTGAATCTTGAGTAGTAGTATCTAACAATAGCAGTAATACCCAGTCCTAATCAAGGATAAGCTAGTCTTACACTACAGCAGCCAGTATGAGCAGACACCATGTGAGAGGTAATTTACTGGTTACATAAAACCATAGTCTGGCAGCTGTGTTTTGGTACGTTTTGCTTCACATTTTGTATACTTGCTGGAAATATGTCTTTCTTTCTTTCTTTCTTCCGTCCTTGTTATATATGGCTAATTTTTTGTTGTCTTTTTGAGTTTTGGATTCTTTAAAGAATCCCAGTGGAAGCTCATGAGTGGCTCTGCATGATTCATAACTGAATTTTATATTCTGTGCATCTCTAAAACAAAACAAAAAAACTGTTGACCCAAAACAAATTTGTGTTTGATGAGACATGTTGACTGAGTGACATAGGCATAAGGTCTTCAAACATGCCACTGTCCAGTGTCTCATTCCTGTTTCATTGCTGTATCTAAAACTAACTTGATGAGCTTTGTATTCGATGTTGCAGTAAGAAAAACCCCATCTCCCGGTGATGGTGGCAGGGGCCGCGGCTTGAGGCCTGGTGGAAAAGGCCCATCACCGCCAGAGGAACCCTTTGGAGGTTACAAGCTCAAAGCCGTCCCGCTGAAGTTCATCAAAAAGCTTGAGGACATTGTGCTGCTGGAAGCCGAGTCTATTGGCTCCTCCGCTGTATTTGACTGCCAGATCCCACCGTCCACTGCCGTCACTTCATGGATGAAAGATGGCACCAACATCCGGCAGGGCCCCAAGTACAAATTCACAGCTGATGGCAAAGATCGCAAGTTGAATATTATTGATGTCCAGCTGTCAGATGCTGGGGAATACACCTGTGTGGCCAGGAATGCTGGCAGGGAAATAACATGCACAGCCAAGCTCATTGTTGAAGGTAAACTAATAAACATAAAGATTGCCAAAAAATTAAAAGCAATATACTGTATGTGAGGGCTTTGCCTCATTTTGTTAATTGGACAGAAAAGCTTTTTATAAGCATCAAAAAGTGCTAAGACCTAGGTATGGAATTGGTACCAGTTTGGAAGCATTTCCAATGATACCAAGTCTTTGTTGTATTGCAAATACTGTTTTTAAATTACATTATATCTCTGTGTAGAGCTGCCTGTGAAATGGGTGAAAGAACTGGAACCAGAGACAACATGCGTAAAGACTCAGCCTGTGTACTTGACCTGTGAACTGAACAAAGAGCGAAATGTGATCTGGAAGCATAATGACACTGTCCTGAAGACAGAGGCTGGAAAAGTGGCCATTAATATCATTGGTATGCAGCATGCTGTGACCATCCAGAAAGCCCTTGAGGAAGACGCTGGCATTTACACATGCGAAGTAGAAGGACAAGAGGAGCTCAAGACTACAACCAATGTCAAAGTGACTGGTAAGCAAGTCACCAACACGTAGAAATAGGGATGAACTAAGACAGTTCACAGGCTTAAAACTCACCTGGTAAAACACATTGAAAGTGAGACCCGAGTGGCCACTGTGTGTGTTTAGAGTCATTAGCACAGCCGTCTGTGTGTCAGCAGGATAGCAGTGGGACAGAGTCTATTCCAGGAAGCGTCACATCACAACACAAGTGTACTGGACAAAAATAGTTTTCATGTAATATCATCAGGAAGAAATTGTGTTTTTATGTAGCCTATTGATTTTGTTGCGTTTCTTCAGCTTGTTACAAAGGGAGAAAAGGAAATTAAAGCTCAAGCAGCCTGACCAGTTGTAACAGATCCCAGTAGAAACAGAAAAGGGGAGGTGACAGTGGTGCAGTGGTAGAGCAGTCGTCCCCCAACCAGAAGGCTGAAGGTTTGAATCTCGGTGCCGGCAGTCTACGTGTCGAAGTGTCCTTGGGCAAGACACTGAAGCCCCCCCCCCGGAAACAAATTTCTTGTGTGTAACATACTTGGCCAATAAAGGTGATTATCCTTATCCTTAAAACAATAGGATTTGTGTAATTTAAACAGCTGACTGTGGAGATTACTCTTACTAAACGCAGCAGAGGGCTAAAAATATACATGAAGCATAAAAAAAACACAAGGTTTTAACATGCGTCTCTCAGATTCAGTGTGGATTGACTCATTTGATATAATGGAATTCTATCTGCATGAGACGGGAAAACGTTTCTAAAAGGCTTCCATAGTGTTTTACCATTTAGATGTATGAATGGCCTTTGAGTTATATTTTAATTGCCATTTTCTTTTTCTGATTAAAGCCTAGATTTGAGAAAGGTTTCCACAAAATCAGTCACAATGTGCCAATGATGCTAAAGACTTTTTAGAGTAAGGTGTAAATCACTATTACCCAGCATGTAGTTGAAGTTAAACAAGTTTACCAACAGCATTCATCATTCGTGGAAAGATGTTTTGGGTTACATATATGGTAAACCAGGTTTCTCAATAAAGGAAAATCATACAGGAGGAAAAAGATTTCCAGGATCATACTCTTTATTTTATTGCAACAGCCAAGAAGGCACAACCTCTTGTCTTAAAAAATAACTAAATAAACATAAATAATTCTGGAGCCCAGGAGGATATTTAAGAAGCTCAATCTAATGTTATGTTTGTTTAGCAGACAGAGGCTAACTGATTGACCTGCTAGCATTCGCTAGTTAGCCAAAACACGAGCAATTCAGTTTATCCATTTTATCTTGTTTTCGGATAAAGCCTGAATTTTTACTCAAGTTTTACATAAGCTTGTTTAGGGCCAGAGCAGAACTGCTAAATACCAATATTAGCTTGCAGTCCAGCTGTAACTGTGTGATAAACTTTTATTTCTACAAAATTATTACATCATGTTTAATAGTTATTTTTGCTTTGGTACCTGCAGTTAAATCAGTTAAATGTGTTTTTTAAAAGCAATTTATAAATTAGAATCAATAAATGATGTGTTCACTGCAGCAGATAATGTACCTGCTAATATTTATTTCTGGTCCTTGATGTGCAGGGTGACAAAGTAAAAGATCTAAGATTTTAAAAAGCTGCACTGAGTTAAAAACCTCCTGTTACCTTGCATATACAGTAGATGTAAAGTGTTTTACTAAACGGGTGTGTCTGAGATGTCTGATTCTGATGTGCCTTGAATATATCACAAATTTTGTAAACATGGGGGCTCTGTGGCCTCTCTGACTAGGAATAATTGTTTTCAGTGTTTTTAACATTCTGCCTTGCTCCCCCAGAGGTCTGTGACTAGGCTCGGACATCAGAGTTGACACAGTCTTAATAATTTGAGTTATTTTTTGTCAGAAATCATCAAAGACTGGCTGGTGAGGCCTCTGAGAGATCAACATGTGAAACCTAGGACCAAGGCCACATTCAAAGGTGAGCTCTTCAAGGACACCCCCAACTGGAAGTGGTTCAAAGGAGACCAAGAGCTCACTCCTTCTGACAAGGTGGAGATTATCAAAGACGAAAAGAATGTGACGCTTATTATCAAAAACTGCCAGCCAGATGATGTATCAGACTATACCATCCAGGTTGAGGATCGCAGATACACAGCCAAACTGACACTTGGAGGTTAGTGTAATATGTAAAAAAAAAACACATTACAAAAATCACAAGGATAATTTTCAAAAGGCTAAATAAATCTTTTCTTTCAGAGCGTGAGGCTGAGATTCTAAAGCCTCTTGTCAGCGTGGAGGTGGTTGAGAAGGAGGAAGCAAACTTTGACACTGAAATATCTGAGGACGATGTAGCTGGTGAATGGAAAATGAGAGGACAGGTGTTGACGAGATCTCCGGTAAGATTTTTAAAAGCAGCTGATCTGAGAGTAATATAGTCTTTCTTTCCATGACAACAGCTAAAACTGTGGGTTCCCTTCCTACACAGCAGCTCTGGTAAAAAGGAAAATCATGGTATTGTACACTGTCACATGTGAAGGGAAAAATATAAAATGCTCTTCAAAATTTGGGTCTTACAGTAAGCTTGGTGTGAAATTGTTAGAAAGAAGAGGAGACCAAGTTGGATACATGGTAGGACTGATACCTGGTGCAAACTAGGATTAGTAAAAGATAAATACTGTGACCTTTTCCTTGTATTGTGTTCTGAAGAGCTGGACAAACCATCAACTCCACTGTCACTGGACTGTCTTCATTTCATCCTTAGGAATTTTCCCAGCACTACTGTATTTTCCCAAAACTCTGAGGCCACAGATGTCATTACCTGCTGAAGCTAATGAATTTTGAGCATCTGTTTCTTACCTAAATTTCTTCTGGGTGTATTTTCCAAATAGAAAACAAATGGTTTGTAGTAAAACAATTTCCTGTTTCTCAAAGACAGGTATAAAAAAAAGTTTAGTTTTGGTACTGGTTCTGTATCAGCACAAAAAACTTCAAACGCAACTCATGTTTGTTGTGTTTCTGTGTTTCAGACCTGCGACATTAGAGCTGAGGCCGGGAAACGTTTCCTCACATTGAAGAACGTGCAGCTGGATCAGGCCGGTGAGGTGACATATCAGGCCCTGAATGCCGTCACCACTGCAATGCTCACCGTCAAAGGTACACATCTGTCACAGACAAACCTTACTCCGTTTTTATGCTTCTGCATTTGTCAGTCGTAAAAAACACAGGTGTTGCAGAATGGATGCAGTAAGAAAAGCAGCGGCTTTGTTTTTGTGAATAACTGCTAATTCGCCCCTCCCAGAAATCAAAATGGGCTTTGTTGAACCGCTGAAGGACGTTTCTGTGCCGGAAAAGAAACAGGCTAAGTTTGAGTGCACCATCACCAAGGACGTGCCAAAGGTCATGTGGTTCAGAGGGGCAGAGATCATCACCCCGAGCCCTAAATATGAAATCATTGACGATGGAAAGAAACACATGCTGATCATAAACAGCTGTGAGTTCGATGACGAGGCTCAGTACACGATCGAAGTGTTGGACCAGAAATCGACAGCTCAGTTGACGGTGGAAGGTGAGTGGCAAACACCCCACGCTTTCTGTTGTCATTCAGTGTTTGTGACTTTAAAGTAGCAGCAGACCAACCCGTTTGTATACACTGATCTCATGTATTCCAGGCATCAGGCTCAAAATTGTCCATCCACTTAAGGACCAAACAGTTAAAGAAGGTAACACAGCACAATTTGAGCTCGAGCTGACCCTTGAGAACGTGCCGGTGGTTTGGTACAGAAATGAAGTCAAACTCCATGTGAGCCGAACCGTGGTCACACATGTGGAAGGAAAGAAACACCTTCTAGAAATGAGGGATGTGACTCTGGATGATACCTGCCAGATTAAGGCAGAGGCCAAAGGCATTTTCTCCGTGGCAAAACTGACTGTTATAGGTAACAACACTTTGCTTTCTTTCCCCCATTTACTCTGTCTCTTTCAGTTGTACATTTCTGCTCATTGTATTGTACTGCTGATCCTGGGCAGTAATAGCTTAAACATATTACTGTGTTGGCCTAAGTGTGTTTTCCTTTTACCATGTCAAACTTCCTTGTCACAGAGCATCTTACTGTCTCATCTGTATGAATTTATCAATGGGAGCAGATTCTCGCTTTTGTCTAGATTTTAGTTCTTATTAATAGCTCAACTCTCAGCTTTCCTGCTAAGTACACACAGCTTAAGTTCCACTTCTGTTTGTTACACCATGATTTCTTTTCCTTCTGACTGGCCAGTTTTGTGCTAAATAAATACAGCCTATTTCTGAACACATCCACCCAAACACAGAAACAAGAGAGGTCCACTAAAATACAAAGTAGGTTTCTTAAGAGAAAAAAATTAAAAGGGAAGTAAGCAGCTATGAGAGAAAGCACACAAGCAGAACTGCCACACAGATACCAGTTTGACTTATGAAAGTTATTTGAGATGCAACCATGAAATAAAAAAATGGACACATCTATTACATTAATAATGAAATAAACATGTAGTGGCACTAAAATTAAAATGACTGGTATCTGCAGACATGGTAGGTGTCAGTATCATGCATTTCCAAGTCCTGTTCAGGTTTCAGCCTTTGCACTATATGCGAACAAAAGACTGGAATAAACTGCACGTCTGTGTTTTCCTGAGACTAATGGACTCTGGACTCTGTTCCAGAGCGTGACCCCTTCTTCGTGGTGAAGCTGCAGGATTACACCGCCACAGAGAAAGACAGGGTGACTCTGAACTGTGAACTGAGCAAAGACGTCCCTGTCATCTGGTATCACAATGAGAAGGAGATCATTGCCTCAAAGATAGTCATCATTAGATCTGAGGGCACGCACAGGTCTCTGGTCCTGAAGAAGTCCGAGCAGAGTGATAAAGGCACATACGTATGTGACTGTGGAACAGACAAAACCTCGGCCAACCTCACCATTGAAGGTAAATGACAGGAAATGATCAGTTACACATGGTCAGACAAAACAAAACAACCTCTTACCTAAAAGAGAAAAGGATTAGGGCCACATGAAACAGCATCCGATCACGTCTGAGGAGTAGAGATAAAATGAATATTCAGAAAAGTCCCTGCTTATTATTAGAAAGCTAAAAGTTTGAAAATCAAAAGGAGATTTCAGAGGAAAGGAAATGCAGTAAAAGTTCTGTGACGAGGATAAAACAAAAATAGACTTTTTTTTCTCAGATGTTTGACTTTACTATGAGTGTGTTTCTATAAAACTCTAGTTGACATCCAAACCTGTGTTTGCAGTGCAGGGACATGTTTGTGTGTGTCACAGAGGAAAATAAAACATATTTTGTAAGATCTAAACTTTGAGGTTAAAGTCTAAAATGTAAGATTAGAAGGAAATTTTGACAGAATTTTTCATCAAATTCAGGCTTGTTCACAAATAGATTTCACTCCTCTTCTTTTAAACATAGCCCAAAAACCCAGGTACAAGCTGATTAACTTATGCAATAAAGGACTAAATCATTCAGATTTTTTTTTCCTCAAATTTTCGACTTTTTACTTTTTTAAGAAAGATTGACATGTATATATTTTTTCAAAGGTCATTTTCAGGAGCAATTTCAATCAACACTATGTAACAGGACAGGATTGTTACACAACACAGCAGCAACAGAACACTACATTTTCTTTGGTAACAATGCAGTTTTGTTTGTTTGTTTTTGCAATTTTTTAAAAACTGCTAGCACGTGACATCAAGATCATTCGGCCGATTTATGGCGTGGAGCTGTTTGAGGGAGAGACCGCTCGCTTTGAGGTGGAGATCTCCGAGGATGACGTCCATGGGCAGTGGAAACTGAATGGAGAAGTCCAGAGTCCTTCCGCTGTGAGCACATCAACAGCTGCCTTTATATGACATCTGCAAATTTATTCCAGCATTTTACGGTCATTATAATGATGTGTGATGGTCTTTTTTTATTATTTATGGCTCTTCACTGTATTCACTGACAGGATGTTGACATCATCGAAGAAGGAGGCAAACACACACTGATCCTGTACAACTGCAAAGTCCCCATGTCTGGCGAGGTGGAGTATGCCGCTGCTAACGCAAAGTGTTCTGCTACCCTGAAGGTCAAAGGTAAAACCAACAGCAAAGTCACTTCCTGATGACTTTTTGGTGCATCAGAAGCTTTGTTTTCACATTTGAGTTCATACCGGGTCACAGTTATTTGTGAGCACTTCAAATGGGATTAAGTCTTCAGGCAGTCCATAATGTAAACAAAAAATTTGCCCAAACAGTAAATATACTGTATATGTACATTTTCCCTGAAGTCGTCTTGTCAGGTAGCGTTTACTCCAGTTCCATGTTTGTCCCTCAGCAAGCTTCACAAGTTCATAGCTGTTCAAACTATTTCAAACCTGAAAAAGTAAACCAAACATTTGATATGTGGAGCTTCACAGAAGGAGCTACTGCCTGCCTGCATCTTCAACACGAGCCCACCAAGACACCCAAATTCACTCATTTCAAGGCACAACAAAACTTCAAATTCTGGTTGGCCTATGTATTGTGCAACCCGAACGCTAAACTCACTTTGACAGCAAATCCTGTAAGACTGTTCACTAAGCCCAGACTTTGTTTCAGCTTATGTTTTGGGACTTTGAAATGATTTGAGTATACTTGTTAGATTTTGGTGCGACATCCAGCTAAATCTTTTTTTTCAGAACTTCCACTGAACTTCCTTACGCCGCTAAATGACGTCTATGTGTATGAGAAGGACGAGGCAAGGTTCGAGCTTGAGGTGTCGAGAGCTCCCAAGAGTTTTCGTTGGCTGAAAGGTTCACAGGAGCTGCAGAGTGATGACAAATACCACATAATCCAGGAGGGAAACGCGTATGTTCTGCTGATCCGATCAGCCGCCTACGAAGATGAGGCAAAGTACATGTTTGAGGCCGAAGACAAGAGGACGTCTGGCAAACTCGTCATACAAGGTAACTGTGCTTTTATCGAAAGATTTCTCGTTTGTAGTTCGTTTGTAGCTCGGCCTTAAGGACAGAGGTTTCCCACCCAGGGAAGTGTGACAGAATGAAACAACAAAATACTTTGCTCATTTTTTTTTTTTTTTTTATCAATGATCTAATTTGACTGTTATAATAAATTGAAAATATTACATATTTTCAGTTTTCACATGAATCACATCAAGTTCTACTAAGCTTTTTGGAGGTTTTACCCAAACTTTCCCAGTTCTTTGCCAGAATAGCTTTTTCCTCCTGACATTTTTGAATTTGTACTTGAATTATTGTGTCAGGTCTTACCCAGATAGGGACATTTTGGCATATATGTTTCTAGTTTTCACAGTAAATTAATTTAGTTTGCTGTACAGATTGAACCTGTAACAGAAACACAAACAAAGCAACACCGCATGTAGGTCGCTTTCTAATTCTTCAGTTCCCGGGAAACATGATCTTGCATTTAAATGTACCTCCAGTTTCAGATGCATGAATGGCTGTCTTTTTTCCGGTGGCAGGTATTCGTCTGGAGTTTGTCAAACCAATTAAGGACGTGACAGTGAAGGAGCGTGAAACGGCTGAATTCAGTGTGGAACTTTCCCACGATGACATCCCAGTGATCTGGTACAAAAACGACATCCGTCTGCATCCTAGCAAGGTGGTGCACATGTCTGATCATGGAAAAATCCACATGCTGGCCTTCAAGGAGGTCACCATCGACGACACGTCCATGATCAAAGTAGAGGCCATGGACAAGACGTTGACTGCCATGCTCACTGTCATTGGTCAGTATGGTTTTAAAAAGCATTTTTAGCTTGTGTCAAGTGTCTGGTTGTCTTTTGTGTGAATAAACCGAATTAAAGGACTCAGTAACTCAGTGATAAATTAAAGAACTCAGTCAAAGGTTACACCAAACGACAGATACGAAATATCACTTTAATCCAAACAAGTTCCTGTTGTTGAAGCTACAGTTTGTATTCTTTGAAAATTAGTCCAGCGCTCATATGAGAGTCTAGAATCCATTTCCTCCGCTCTGCCCAGCCCTTCCTCTCCCTCGTGGCTGCACTTTCTTCCGTGCTCCACCCAGCATGACGTGAACACCAATCTGGTCACACAGAGCCACAATTATAAGAGAAATTAACCCAGGTAGCGGACACTACAACAGTCAGTTGGTGGGCATTGAAACAACATAGCTCACTGAGCCGACTACCCTGCTTCATGTCTACTGTAAAACAGCAGAGCTGTGCAGCAGCGTCCACTGCATGGCAGGCAGCCACATCACATTTACATTGGCAGAGACACAAGTGGGTCCTGCACGTCCACAGAAAGTTTGGTGAAGCTGTTTAGCACGGTCACATCACAAAAACCACTTGGCTGCTCAAGTTTTTCTGTCACATACCGGACACGTGCTGTTGAAACATACGCCTGAACCTGAATAAACACAGTGTCAAGTGTAGCACCATCTGACGAGAAAGATGCACGGCAGACCGGGGTGATGAGAGCCAGACTCCCAGGGAAGAATCGGCAGGTTAGCTTAGCCAGCTGTTGTTACAGGCGCACCGGGAGTGTAGAGGACACTTTCTGGCAGGATTTAGCTACGAGCACAAAGGGCAGCGGTTTGAGTGTGTATCTACCACTGTAAATAAATTCACAACATACCAGTCAGGCAGAAATAACACCAAGTCTTAGTAGCCCTTTGTAAATCCCTCTCTTACGTCAACACTTAAGTTTTGATGCTTAGGACCGGAAATTACCCCAGACCGGGATGGAAAACAGACTTTAGAGAATCTGTCTATTATGGATAAAATCAGATTTATTTAGAGAGAGTGATCAGACACATGATTGTTAATCTGGAAATGTCTGGTTTCTCCATAGAGGGCGACCCTTATTTCACCACCAAGCTGCAGAACTACACAGCTGTGGAGAGGGACGAGGTGAAGCTGGTCTGTGAACTGAGCAAGGCCGTCGCTGACGTTAAATGGTTCAAGGATGGGAAGGAGGTCACTCCCTCCAGGAACATCACCATGAGCACCGATGGCAAGAAGCGCATCTTGACTATCAGGAGGGCGGAGAAGGCCGATACTGGAGTGTACACCTGTGACTGCATCTCTGACAAAACCACAGCCAACGTTAACATTGAAGGTAAAACATGCATGCAGGGAATGTTAGTATGAAGCTCTGATAGGATTTTAACATGAGCTTTCAAATGTAACTGTAATATATCAATTAAAACCATGAAAAAATCCAGTAAGATGTCCATATTTTCTGAATTGGTTGCAAGTTTGAGGATGCTAAATGCTAAATTCTAGACTCAACTGTGGAGAGTTAGTGTTTAACTAAACTGAAGTCTGTGTTGAGTAGGAGCATTACATGACACCTACTTGTTTAATGCAGCTTGTCATTTTCTGATACTGATGTTTTTTCTGGTTTTCTTTCCTGCAGAGCGCGACATCAAGATTATCCGTCCACTGTACAGTGTTGAGGTTACGGAGACAGAGACAGCTAAGTTTGAGACAGAGATTTCAGAGGAGGATGTCCATGGAAAGTGGAAGCTGAAGGGAGAAGCTCTGCATCAGTCTGTCGTGAGTCTGGTTTCATGTGTGGTGTTTGGATCTGATGCAGTAAATACAAGGAAGGAAAGAACTTGATGGACAAGTTCCTCAATCTGGGTTTTCTTTCAGGATGTTGAGATCAAGGAGGAAGGAACCAGACACATGTTGATCCTTTATAACGTCCGTATGGACATGGCGGGAGGCGTCGACTTCTCCGCAGCCAACGCCAAATCTAGCGCTCAGCTCAGAGTGAAAGGTAAGCTTTGTTGTTTAATAACTTTATGTAAGAGCTGTTCATCTCTACAGGACTCTTGTTCCCAGATATACAGTATGTTGATGGCCGTTTAAGAAGACACTTTAGTGTTACGTTTTGATGATCAGTCATTTTATACTTTGCCATCTAGACTGTAGAGGTGGCAGCCTGTGTCGGGCCCTCAAACAAAACCCATCCAGCCGTTCTTTTTGTTTGACAATTAACTAGCTTGGTGGAAAGATAAAAAGATTTTTCAAAAACTTACACTTTGGTGTAATAAAATGATTTAAAAACATGTAAAAACAATACAATTATTTTTCACCTAAGTGAAATAGGATTCATGTCAGAGTGCATTAAAATGATTCCCTGAATGCTTTTCATTTTCAGCGAGACTCGACAAAATAAACACATGATTTTCCTCCCCTCTCTAAAAATTTATATCCATTTGTTCAATAACAGTTTGATATAGAGATATTTAATGTTTTGGGAGTAAACAGATCAATCAGATCATCAGGACAGTGATCAGCTGATTGATCAGTGACCCTGCTGTTTCCACTCAGTCAGGAGTCTCCTCTCATCTGTCACCAGTTGAATATCATCTCTCAACTGATATAACTACATTTCACTCAAAGGCAACACGGGAAGCAGCTCTACTTTGTGATACAAACGATAGTGCCGGGCTTCAGCCATTCAGCTCCTGAGTTTATTTTAGACTTTATCTGAAGTGAGAGGCTGTGCTGTGATTGGCCAAACAGCAACACAGCTCTGCAGCTCTACAGACTTTCTGACATGAAACAAACCTCATACCAGCTGAGGACAGGCGTGTGCTGGACCATTTACCCATGTCTTCTTCTTCAGCTCGGACCATTGGGCTGATTCGTCCTCTGAAGGACGTGACGGCGACGGCCGGAGAGACGGTGACCTTTGAGTGTGAGCTATCTTACGAAGACATTGCGGTGGAGTGGTTCCTGGGAGGAGAGAAGATGGAGGCCAGTGACAGGGTGAGTCCCAACGTGGGGGATCCAGTTCTCCTTTTATTTAAGAAAGTCTTTTAAACTTTACAGAAAAGGTCTCATTTTTGTTCACTGCCCTAAAAGTCAGGTTTTCTTTAAAACGACTTCTCAACATGTTTTAAGATGGAAAACACCTAACAGAAGAACAGGTTGGAAATAATTTTCTAGATAATACAAATCTGTGGTTACGATGGACATTCTGCAATGCATGTAGATTTACTAAATGTACTGAGTTGTATTCATCCTGTTTGTTTCATCACAGTTTTACAGTTTAAGAAATAAATTCACAGTCTAAAGACTTAAACTGTTTTATTCCCTAATACACATTTTACACTAGTGAAAAATAGTGATTTTGTGTTTTTTTGTTTCCTTAAATGTAGTTTTCGTAGTGTCCTTATCTTGATTCTTTTAGCCTTTTTGTTTTGAGATACCTAAGATAATACATTCAGCCAACAAATGTAAACTCTAAGCAGTTCTCCAACCCAACATGTATTAATATAAAATAGAAAACATTTAACTTAGCATCCCCCTTCCCCACGCCAGCCCCTCCGCCTTCCCTTAACCTCAATCAGTTCCCTTAACTCCCTCCTCCATTTGTGGCCCTCCCCAAAAGTGCCTTCTCAGTCAGTTGCATATCCTGTTTCATTTGACAATGGTTGCCAAACTTTCTCATAATCCCTAAGCCTGCCCTTCAGGATGAATCTGATTCTCTTCAAATAAAGAGCCACTTAACTCTGGCAGCCACAGTCATAGTGAGAGCCCCTCACTCTTACCAAAATGTTAGGTTGTGCTTTTGCAGCAATAAGACCAGAGGTCAGGAGGCTCTGCTGCTCCATCTTAAGCTTCTCAAACTCCTCTGACACTCCCAAAATGGTTAAACTCAGTTCTGGCTCAGTTTGCACCCCAAGGACCTTTGTAGGAAATCTAAATGTATCAGTAGGATTATTCTTGTTATTTGGGGCACAGGGCATAACTACGGAAGAAGGTTAGCTACTGCGGATTCACATTTTTCACACTGAGGTGCTTTACCCTAGAGTCATGTAATCTATGCAGAATTTTACAATGTATTAATCAGGCATTAATGGGGTGCCTATGGATGTATTCTAGACCCTCCTCCCAAATATCATCTTGTATCTGAATTCCTAGCCCCCTCTGTCTTGATGCTATCAGCAGCTGGGTGACCACTGTCTTTCAGTGTATTGTATAACTGGGATGTTAATGACACTGGCTCATTTCACACTGTTGTCTGTCTGCTGCAGTTAAAAATAACCAGAGATAAGGGAGCAGCAGCTGCGCTTATCTTTAACACCCCTGCTATCACCAACCAAGTCTGTCAGTGGACTGAAATGATTTCACCTGTTTCCAATGAAACACACTGTCTAGAATATTCCACGCACAAGTGCTAATATGTTGAAACTGCTGGCTGACAACAACAATATATGGACAATTCACTGATACTGGTTTTGGAATTATGAATCATTAGCTTCCCTTTTTCAGTTTTTAATTTGTTTGAAGGCAATAAGAATTTAGGAATGAGTAATAAACGGCACAACAGTTTAGATTATTTAATTTTGCAGTAATATAAAGGGGGACAGCAGTAAAAATATTTGAAAATCGCTTTCAAAGTGACAGTAAAGAAACACATTCACATGGCAAAAAATCTTGTTGAGTCTCAAGTTTGATGTGTAAAATGTGAAATACCTGAAATGTATTGATTTGCATTTGAAACTGTGCAGTATTTTGCAGTAGTAACACATTTTGTTGCTTCTGTTCAGAAAGTAAGATGGAGCTGAATCTGTCAATGACAGAAAACTAAGTTAATGAGAAGACAGTAACATTAATATATTATTGCAGCACCTGTAACACACTATTTTTCATTGCTATAGCCCCACTTTTTCATTTGGACAGTATTAATTAATGTCAGCTGGCAACACAGCTATTGCCTATTCACTGTTTGGCTGCAAGGGCTACCGGCATCTGCTGGTCAATTTTAAGGTGGAATGATTTCGTGCACGTTACTCGATGCATGAGCTGGCCTTGGGAATCAGTCATATAATGACCTGGCTCATAGACCATGGCAAGAATGGGAACAGATACAATTTCCATTAGTTTAACTTAGATTTGTTACATAAAGAAAAATAAATGAATAAGTAATGAAGTGTGTAAATCATCAGCATCAGTGTGGCGGCATGTACAGAGAGTGTTGAAAGGTGCAAGAAACAGACAAATGAATTAATGGCAGCAGAGCGTGGCAAGCAAAGAGCAGCAGGCCCAGCAGAGCCTCACGGCCGAGCTGCAACTCTTGACCCCAGGCTTTACTGATGATTGGATCATCAAGCACTCACAAAAATGTAACGCTATGAATTTAATCCAGGTTATGCAAATATTCTTTTTCCTCTCTTGGAGAAGAAAACCGTGGTGGAGTGTCATTTCTATGCAATAGGCTATCTCCGAATGGGACTGCGAACGTTAGCAGACAGGTTATACCCTCGTAGTTGCAGATGTCTAATGAAGCATGTAGCTTAAACCCCGTATCCATCCTGGTGTTAGGAGATTTAAATGGTGACCTGCAAATCTGACATCTGTAATTCTAAGCAGCTCCCAGAGCCATCTGGAATAAAACAGAGCTACATGCTGATACTGGAAGACCGGAACCGGAACTCTTTTACAGAGTACAGAAGTCGGTTGCACATAATGCCCCTTACATTTAAAATTTACTTTAATAAAGGAGATTTTAACAGTATAGTGTGAACATTCACTGTGATCATAAAACTGATGATTTTTTTTTTTACGTCCTTGCAGGTAAAGACTCGAGTGGCAGGTCGGGTGCATACTCTGACTGTCAGAGATGTGAAGCTTTCGGAGGCCGGCAAGGTCAGACTGACCGCCAAGGACTTCCAGACTCAGGCACAGCTCATTGTCAGAGGTGAGACGCTCGAACGCACCAAGGACAGGGAATGCAACACATCAGCATTAGACACTCTGAACAGGAGGTGATGACTTGTTTACGTTATGGCCTGATGTTGTGCTCTCTTTTGGTTCAGAGCCGCCAGTGGAGTTCACAAAGCCTCTGGAGGACCAGACGGTGGAGGAGGAAGCCACCGCCACGCTCGAGTGTGAGGTTTCCAGAGAGAATGCAAAAGTACGATGGCTCAGAGAAGGACAAGAGATCAGAAAGACCAAGAAGTACGAGATGATTGTCGACGGATGCAAGAGAGCGCTACTCATCCATGACTGCACTCCAGAGGACGCTAAGATGTACACATGTGACGCCAAAGACTTCAAGACCTCCTGTTTCCTGGAGGTTACACGTAAGGACAAGACTTTAACCTTCAGATTCATCAAATCTTCTGTTTATCCATTACTAATAATTTGTTTATTTACCCTCTTTATTTAGTTAAATTGATTCTAATATTCTCTGAGCTGCTTGTTAAAATAAAGGAGTTTATTCTGTAGTGAGCTGGACAACAGAATCACTGTCATGGTGCTTTAATTTTATTTTGATAAGCATTTCAAAGGTGGGATTGATGAAAAAGTTGGTAATATCACATAAACACATTTCTTTGAATAGACCAGAAAGCTGCTGAATTTAATGAAATCCCTGCGGACTTGAATCCTCACAGCAGATTTTAACGATGTGGTCTTTGTGTCCTCAGCTCCTTATGTGGAGTTTACGAAGCCTTTGCAGGATGTAGAGGTTCTTGAGAAGGAATCTGCCAAGTTTGAATGTGAAGTGTCCCGTGAGTCGGCTAAGGTGAGCTCACAACTACAGTCAGCCTCAGTCAAACCACTTCTGTTGTTAATTTAAGATTTGGTTTTACAACTGGAGGGGAGATATGATAAATCAAAGATAAAATATAATTTCTGTCACACCAGGTTCGTTGGTTCAGGGACGGTGGCGAGATCAGGAAAGGAAAGAAGTACGAGATCATTGCCAAGGGTGTCCAGAGGATCCTCATCATCCACAAGTCGATGTTAAATGATGAAGCCGAGTATGAATGTGATGCAAGAACCTCCAAGACCTCTGGCATGCTCACGGTCATCGGTGAGAAACATCATCGTTGTTCAAGGCTTTGGTTTGACAATAGCATTTCCAAAAATGTATAGTTTATTGAATAAATTACATAAACTGGAGAAAAGGAGGAGACAAAATAGCAGCTCTTTCCTTGCATATTGGAAACAAACAACAGGAACAGGAAAACTGCTACCTTTATGGCTACCATACAAAAGAAACACAGAAAGTCATGACACAATATGCTTTGCCTACATTAACTGTTGCTGTATTTCTTCACAGAGGAGGCAGCCAGGTTCACCAAGAACCTGTCCAACGTGGAGGGGATGGAGACAGAAAGTGTGAAGATGATCTGCGAGGTGTCGAAGGCTAACGCTGATGTCACCTGGTACCGAGGAGATGAGGAGCTGCCAGAGGGCGGCCACTATGAGCAGGTCATGGACGGACGCAAGAGGATCCTGATCATTCAGGATCTGAGGATGGAGGACGCTGGGGAGTACAACTGCAGGCTGAGTCCCACCGTCAAGACGTCCGCCATGCTCAAACTCAATGGTCAGAAAACAGAGTGGATCTCCATTTCCCACATGCTGTTGCCTAGCTACTGTTAAAGAAACCCAGTCGTGATCTCCTGTTACAGACCGATTTCTAAATGATCCTTCCTCCTCAGTGTCTTAGAAAGAGTAGCGTCATCTCAGTTAATAATGTTCATGAGTAACATTTTTGAGAATTTCAAAATGGGTTTAGTCTCATCATAGTACATAAACTGGCTGTTTGAGGATTGCAGCCAGTCTCTTGGTTGCGTCTGATGCCAGTGCCTGCTCAGTTCTGACACCTTAGTGCTGCACTTGCCACTATAGACATTAATATTTTGCTTAGTCACCTGGCTTAGCCTCTCTGACTGCCTGTCACTGCTTTTAATCAGATCTCAGCCATAGAACTTTTTCTGTTTGTAGCAGCAACACCTCATCTTCTGCTGAAGAGCGTACCTGTAGCATGCCACAAGACTCAGCTTATTATTTTCAGGATGCAGCCGAGTGCAAAACTTTACATCCCCTCACTTTGAAATGGCAAAAAGAGTAAAACAAAGAATTTTTCCTCAACATTATATTTAATGTACATCCAGCTGATACAGCTGTTCCTTCATCAGCAGAAGTAACAAAAATGGTCAAGGAGTGTATAAACAGAACGTTGTAATAAGAACAACTTGTACAGCCCTCTGATACTGTAACCGAAAAAGGTGCTAGGGAACCTGCTCAAGAGGTTGTAAACTTTTGCACTCAACTGTAAATGCTCTGTGGGGATGTTATTGTAAATTTCAAAATAAACTTTCATTTTATGCTGATGACACCCATCTGTATGTACCCATAGCAGCGTTTGACACCGGTAGTCTAAGTAACCTTATAAATTGCCTCAGTGTTGTTAAATCATTATGTCCAGATCACAGAAAATTGCAAGATCACTTTGAGAAACTTGTTTGCTGCTGCTTCTTTCCAGAACTGGTGGCTGAGTTCATTGCTCGCCCTCAGAACCAGGAGGTGGTGGAAGGTGAGAAAGCTGAGTTCACCTGCTCCGTCTCCAAAGAAACCTATGAGGTGAAATGGTTCAGAGGTGGCAGGGAGGTTGAAGCTGGCGACAAATACGCTATCATCAGTGATGGAAAGAGAAGAGCTCTTATTGTGAAAAACTGTGAGCTGAAGGATGAGGGAGGCTACACCGCACACATTGGCAGCGTTAAAGCCTCGGCTGATCTGTATGTGATTGGTAAGACTCTTATTTTTTTTTCCACATCTTACTTTGGTCATTTCAGAGCAAGGGTTTGGTTTTAATACGTATCTTATTCCAGAGAAACTGAGGATTATCACACCAATTAAAGACACCGAGGTAAAGGAGGGAAGTGAGATCATGTTCAACTGTGAGACAAATGAGGAGGGAGCCAAGGCCAAGTGGATGAAGAACGAGGAGATTATATTTGAGAGCAGCAAGTACATGTTGGCTCAGAGGGACAATGTGTTCTCTCTGAGGATCAGAGATGCTCAGAAATCTGACGAGGCCAGCTACACCGTCTGCCTGACCAATCACAGAGGAGAGCAGGCCAAGAGCACTGCCAGTGCTAAAGTCACAGGTAAATAATGGGATTTCCTTTGCTTTTCACTGTTTCAGCACATTTAAAACCTGAAATCCTTATCACTCAGATGGTGTTACATTTGAATTTCTCCTTTGCAAACTTAACAGTACAGAGAATGTGAAAGTGTGTATATACATATATATATATATATATATATATCTCATACCTCGTTGGCTGTTGGAACAGGACCTGTTTAGCCACAGTCTGTTAGCATAATGTATTTATGTCTTTGATGGGTTTTTTTTTTTTTAATGAGTCAGACAGAGCTACAGGTGATTTTTAAGCACTGAAGGGATAGCAGCAATAAATACCTAATAGCAAGTAAGTGAAAGGTTGAAAATAGAAATTATGTTAATGCTTGGAGAGTACCCAAATGCAGACACAGACTGAGATAATGTCAATTTTAATATAATTGAACAGAACAAAGAAACAAGTAGAACTACTAAAGGAGCTCAACCTGACAAAGCAACACAAAGATTTCTACAGAAAACTACAACTAAACAGTTCAGTCAGGGAGCTATAACAAACTAAAAACACAAAACTAAAGGGACAGACCAAAAGTCCAAGATGGCAGGTAAGTCCATAGGCAAGGCAAGAGGAAAGAGTCTAAGAGTTTGAGTGACAAACAAACCAGGAGACATTTACAGAGCCACAGGTGTGGTGTGGTGAGCAGATATACAGACGACAGGAGCAATAAAGCATGGACTCCAGATGAACCAGCAACCAGACTGAGGGAAGGGAGGAGGATAAATAGGCAGAAGACCAGGGGATAATGAGCAACAGGTGGAAACAATGAATGGTGATTGTGAACCGGATGGATGGATGGATTGTGAACCGGGGTAAAGTATTAAAGAGTTGATATAAGACCAAACACTTCACTTTGGCCAGGCTGATCCTCAAAAATAGATTCTGAATGAGACTTTTACTTTTTTAAATTAAAAAGATACAATAGATAAATGTTTCCCAGTCTACATTTGACCATAAAACTAAGAAACAAGAAGCACAGTAATGTGATCAAATCAAAGGCACCGTTGTTTATTAAAGTACATTAGTTTCTACCTGAGTGTACTCACTCTGTATTCAACAGAGGAGAAACCGAGGTTCCTGGAGCCCATTGAGGACATCGAGACTCAGGAGAAGAAGACGATCAGCTTTGTTTGTAAGGTGAGCAGGCCCGGGGTGAAGGTGAGATGGATGAAGACCGGTGAGGAGGTACCGCTCAGTAAGCGCATCGTGTACAGAGTGGATGGCCTTAAACACACCCTGACCATAAAGGACTGCATCATGGATGATGAGGGCGAGTACACAGCCATGGTCGGAGACGACAAGTGTGTGGCTGAGCTGATCATCAGCGAGGCACCGGCAGAGTTTACAGCACATCTCACAGATCAGACCATCACCGAGTTTGAGGATGCTGAGTTCACCTGCAAGCTCAGCAAGGAGAAGGCTGTTGTCAAGTGGTACCGGAATGGACGAGAGATCAGAGAAGGACCCAGGTATCACAGTTTTATTTCATAAAAAAGCAGATGTTTGTAAAATTTGGTCTTATCTAATATTTTGTGGCATCACTGGAATTTACACAGGAGAGAGGCTGCCACCAAAATCACCTCGCTCATATTTCTTAGAATTTGGGCTGTTTGAAGTGGGCTTTTTTTCTGTCTTGGTTTATTGAAACACATCAATCCAAAAGAACATATTCATTTTCAGCGTAGTCCCATGATATCAAAGACAGAAAATACATGTCACAAAACAATAGAATCTTAAAACCAGAACTAAAACAGTGCAGAGTAAACAAATAAATACTGACATCAATACACCTAAATACACCAAAAACACATTACACATTGTTTTTTGGGGCTGATTAGAATATTTTAGTTTTATAATTTTAAATGTTGGCATTAAGTCCTAGTGTATTGTTGAATATAAAATGTACAAATAATATAAGTGAACTGTTGAATAACTAAATACATTGTGATTTGATTTAAAATACTCATACATGTACTTTGGTTTTTCTAAAACTTGGCCTACAACTCTGGATACACCATACAGGAGAAGCAGGAACTTAATGTATTTCTCACATGGCTTTACAATTATATGTTGTTCACATCAGTAACATCATTCACAGAGCCAGTGAGCAGCAGAAAAACAATTATTTTGTTTGACTTATAATTAAATGTGCCAAATTTAATACCAAAAATAAAATGAAAAGGGAATGACAAGCTTAACAAACAGAAAAAAGGCCACTGTGGCCAGTCACACAATCATCCAGTGAACCCAGGGACTCCGTCTCCCCAGTCTGGCCCGTGACACCCCAAGATAAACAAGACATAAGACAATAGAATCAAAAGACATGCACATCATGGCCAGCAGGGGGTGTGAATGAGAAGTGCCTTCTCTGATTTTGTGTTAGGATTTTTTTTTTTATGTGATTTTTTCAGATATCACATGGAAAAGGAAGGCAAGATGTGCATTCTGATCATCAAGGTGTGCAGACCTGATGATGAATGTGAATACGCCTGTGGTGTGGATGAGAGGAGGACCAGAGCAAGACTCTTTGTTGAAGGTAAACTCTTCATCTCTTTTACATTGATTTACATTGTTTTGTTTTGTTTTTCCTCATGTGATGATGGTTTGTGGTCCTGCAGAGATCCCAGTGGAGATCATCAGACCTCCTCAAGACGTGTTTGAACCTCCAGACTCAGATGTCGTGTTTGAGGTGGAGCTCAACAAGGACAGGGTAGAGGTGAAGTGGATGAGGAACAACATGATCATTGCCCAGGGAGACAAATACCAGATGATTAGTGAGGGTAAAGTCCACAGACTGCAGGTCTGTGAGATCAGACCCCGGGATCAGGGAGAGTACAGAGTCGTGGCCAAAGACAAGGACGCCCGAGCCAAGTTGGAGCTGGCGGGTAAGTCAACACAGAGAAATTTATAACACAAATCTACCCAGTGACTGATTTACAGAGGCAAACAAAACACAAGCTCCTGTTTAAATGGAACTAGCTCAGTTTCTTAAGGGAAAGGCGAAAGAACCTTGAGAAAATGTAAGAAATTACTTCATCGATAAAGTGCTTTGCAAGATACGCAGTAACACTTTACATGACAAAAGAACCAAGGTGGAAATGGGAGGCATTGGTTCCACAAAGAGTAGTAAAACAGTGTTAGAAAACTGTTACTTTTCAGTCCAAATGCTAGAGGTGTAAGGAATAACATGAAAAACTGCAAACCATAAATTCTTTTCTCTCTTCTGCAGCTTTTCCAAGGATTAAAACCACTGACCAGAATCTGGTGACAGATGCTGGCAAACCCTTTATCATGAGCGTGCCATACGACGCTTACCCTCGCGCCGATGCGGAGTGGTTCTTTGAGGGCACCAGTTTGCCTGTCCAGAACATTGACACCTCTGCTGACAAGACCGAGTACCGCCTTAAGAGCCCCAGCAAGGAGGACCAGGGTCGGTACAAGGTGGTTATCAAAAACAAGCATGGCAAGGCAGAAGGGTTCATTAACCTGGACGTGATTGGTGAGTCCTGGGGTTAAATTAATGACTTGTGATTAGATAACCATAAGATTCAGTATTTAGGTTATGTCTGCTGATGTCAGAAAAGTTTCTCTTTACCATGTTGGTGGTTTTCAGACGTCCCTGGACCAGTCAAGAACCTGAGAGTCACTGATACCGCTGATGGTGAGGTCAGTTTGGCTTGGGAGGAACCTGATAGCGATGGAGGAAGTAAGATCATCGCCTATGTTGTAGAAAGACGTGATGTGAAGCGTAAGACCTGGACTCTGGCTACAAATCGTGCTGATATTCCGGAGTACTGCGTTAGTGGTCTCCAGAAGGACTCCATGTACCTGTTCAGAGTCTGTGCCCGAAACAGAGTTGGCAGCGGACCCACTGTTGCCACTGATGAGGCTGTCCAGGCCAAGAACAAGTTTGGTAAGTGACGCACAGCAGGCCTCCACTTATATTCCCATACCATCTCAACTAATCGAAATCTTATCCTTAATCTGTTCACTTTAAACCATCAGATGTTCCCGATGCTCCAGAGAATGTGGCAGTAGATGATGTGAACAGGTTCGGTGCCACTATCTCCTGGGAGCCCCCATGGTTTGATGGTGGCTCCGAGATCACTGCCTATGTGATCGAGTTCCGTGACAGGACCTCTGTGAAGTGGGAGGCAGCCCTGGTCTGTGGCGCTGACGACCGTTCAGCAACACTGAATGACGTGGTGGAGAACAAGGAGTATATCTTTAGAGTCCGAGCTGAGAACAAAGCTGGTGTCGGCAGGCCCAGCGCTGCCACCAACCCTGTGAAGATCATGGATCCCATTGGTGAGTGCAAACCTCCAGTTCAGGTTGGTATTTTAATGACTATAAAAGTGTCAGAATGTGTCATTTCACCGGACCTTTTGTGTTGTGCCTGCAGAGAGGCCAAGCCCCCCACTGAATCTGAACTTCAGTGACCAAATCAAGACAGCAGTCACATTGACCTGGGAGACACCCATCAGCAATGGCGGCAGTGTGATCATCGGCTACATCATCGAGAAATGTGATGAAGACACTGATAAGTGGCTCCGTTGCAATGCCAGACTGTGCCCAGACCTCTCCTACCGGGTACAGGGTTTACCAAATGCTGTCTTGTGGTTCTGTTCTGTTTACTTTCATTTATCTGTTTTTAGGTAAAATCTTTTGAAACACATTTCTATAATAATTTCATCACCTGATGGATTTTACATGATCTTCCATGTGTTTTATGATGCTCTGATTTTCACTTTCCCAGCTGTGGGTATTAACTATTTCATTAGCAAAAACTCTTAATTGTTTTTATTATTTTGTTTTCTGTTTAGGTGTTTGGTTTGAAACCTGGACAGAGGTACCTCTACAGAGTTTGCGCTGAGAACGCTGCCGGTGTTTCTGATCCAGCTGAACAACTCGGGCCTCTGCTGGCTGATGATCCTCACGGTACAAAACAAGCAGGGAACTCAGTGGCAAAATCTTCAGTCTAAAATCTGACCTTATTGTTGTTATCCAGTAGAACGCTGTTTTAACATTGGAAATGCAAAAGATATTATACATAATTTGTCAAGTTTGGAAAGAAATGAAATGATACAACACCCAACACATATTCATTTCATGATGTAAAAAGCATTTTGGATTTTGAATAATGCATTCTGTATAGATGTCGTTGCTTTGCTGAAGGCTTGGTTTGATTATTATTATAGCAATATTTCTTTATTTAATACCTTTCTAAAACAAAGTTTCAAAGTGCTTCCCAATAAAAACAATAGAAAATAGACAATCAACCATAAATAACATTATTTAAGACAAAGCCATATGATAGAAATGAGTTTTAAGATGAGATTCAAACGAAGATGGCTAATCTGCATCCCTAGGCAGGGAGCAGCATTTAGAATCAGTTGAAGTATATGGACATTACCACTGCTAAGTCCAGGATAAAGTGTACTACAGTAATCAAGTCTGGGATGATAAAAGCATCTATTGCCTTTTCTAAGCATGTAGGGGAAAGAATCAACCTAATCTTGGTGCAACTGTGCAAAGAAAGACTGCACCTCTTTGGTTACCTGGGTGTCGGGGCACAAATCTAAGCCAAAGATGATGATGTCAGACATGGGATATAGATTAGAAGTGAGGTTGTTAATGCTGTTAATACCGGAGCCACAGAGCGTAATTATAATTACTTTTTTTTGTAGGAGGTTTCTGGACATCCAGTGTTTAATTTCAGTAAGGCAGGACAATACAGGATGTATCCATGGTCCCAGCTGCGTAGCAGTGAAAATCAGTGTCATGTTTGCATGAGATTTGCCCCAGGGGTAGTCTGCACATAGTGAACAAAAGTGGTCCCAAGACTGAACCCTGGTAAAGGTGCACAAGAAGGCATCTCAAAGCATTACCGAAAGAGACCTGTTGTCCATCCAGTACTACATCAAAATTAAATAAAATTGTACAAAAAACACTTTTATTTAATTGGACTGAAATTTTGTGAATATCAGTAATAATAGTAATAATAATAACAATAAGATTAAAATACATTAAACTGTAGTGAAAATTTGTGTCATTACCATTTTCTTCTTTATTTTCAGGAAATTTTCATGGATATCATTGATAAAGTGAACTTAATGAACTTAATGAGCATTCCTCTTTCTTGTTCAAAACTAAATGTGAAATGGAATTAATTTTTTCCAAAGCTATAAATATAAACTGAAAGGAAACCAAAAATAATTTTTACTTTATTTCTTACCTCATTTTTCATCACAGTTAAATCAGGCTCAAATATTTTCTTGTTTGATTCCAAGAAGCATGAAAATGTTCTACTGGATGGCAGTATAACTGTTTAACAAGCCTCTTTTTTGCAAACCTCTCTCTAAATTAGGGCTGTGCGATATTGACAAAAACAATATCTGAATATTTTGGGGATTTTGTTGATAAACAGAGGATATTTTTCATCCGTCAAAAACTGTCTTAGCTTGTAGGCTGGTATGTGGCACTTGTTAACAGCATATGAATTGTTGCTTACTCATGATATCAGTGGAAACAACATATTTCCTATACTGATTTACTTAAAATGGTAGCATTCAAGTGCAATAATACAACACACTGAAATCACTTTTGGAGAATGGTTTTGCTCACATTTGCCGAGCTTGTTTGTATGCTGGTACCTTGGCTGGTTTAGTCCAGATTTTTCATATTTTGTGGAGTGGTTAGTTTGCACACAGATGGTGAAACAAGTCATTAAAATCATTGTTAAAACAGCAATTAAGATATTATCGTAGATTATATCGCACACCCTACTCTAAGTGATGCTAAAATTAAAACTATCTTTGTTTTTTTGCAGTCGGGGCAACCTTCGACCTGAGTGCCTTCAGGAATGGCCTGGAGGTGATCGTCCCTCAGCCTCTTACCATCAGAGTCCCCATCACCGGATACCCAACCCCCGTTGCCACGTGGACCTTCGGAGAGAAGGAGCTGACCACTGCAGATGAGCGTGTCTCCATGGTGACAAAGCCTACATACACGGAGCTGACAGTCACACCGAGCGTCCGCCCCGACAAAGGCACTTACAGCCTGCAGCTGAAGAACGACGTCTCTTCTGTGTCTGGAGAGATCGACGTCAATGTCATCGGTAACAACAATTTCTCTGCCAAAATAAACAGTTCATAACTGTATGTAGTAAATACGACCCATTTTAGGCTGATGGTGTTTGTTAAAGGAAAATTGATTTACATTGGGTACAGACATTTGTCACCCGAAGACCAATTGGGGAAATATTATGACTGCGATCACTTTGATAGTAAAACTTTCAGCCAAGCACCACCCTGAACAGGAAAAGCAATTTGGAAAATGTTAGCCTTCTTCCCAAATTATCTTTGATTTTTCATTTCTTTTTAATTGCCTCTGTCTTCCCAGCATGCCCCAGTGCTCCCAAGGACTTCAAAGTGGCTGAGGTTACCCGACACCACGTCCACCTAATGTGGGAGGTTCCAGAGCACGATGGAGGAAGTCCGATCACCCACTACCAGATCGAGAAGAGAGAAGTGTCTCGCAAGACCTGGGCCAAGGTACATCAGAGTGGTGCTATTAGAGAATCTACAGGGCCAAACCTTAATGCCTGATGCATTCCTTTTAATTTTAATTTAATTTATCGAATGTATGTCATCTGTGTGTCTGAGTTATTGTGCTGTTTTATTTTTGCACTGAAACTATTTATTATATTTTAGTTATTTATTGTGATTTTATTCTGCCTATGTAAAGTACTTTGGTCACCTGGATGTTGTTTTTAAAGTGCTATATAAATAAAATTGATTTGATTTAAAGGAGTTTTTGAATGCAGGGCCTTGATATACGTAGTCCTGATCTGTGTTCAGCAACACAAACTGAATGGTAGCAGTGGCATGACCGCATATGAGGTCAAAAAAAGTAGATTTGAATTTGCTCTACGTAGTGTAAATTGTTTCAGCACAATGTGAAACTGTCTCAGCTTAAGTAAAAAGAAAAGATACTGTCTGCCAGTTGGGTTTCCTTGAAGGGAAAGCATTTGGTTTGACAACAGTACTTGAAGGTGGAGATAACTTTTGCTAAGCTGTGCTGTATCTAGAAGTAAAATTGGGGCAAAAACAAATTCTCCTTTCACCTGTACAGCCTTATTCTGCAATCCTCCAAATACAAAAATATCATAGATAAACAATAAAGACATAAAAATGAGTTTTGAAGCAAAGCTTGAAGCCAAGCAATGAAAAATTACAGATGGAAATTCATGATCACTGATGTTTTTTTTCCAGGTGGCTATTGGCATCCTAGACCTTGAGCACACTGTAACAGATGTGATTGAAGGAAAGGAGTATCTGTTCAGTGTCGCCGCCTGCAACAAGTGTGGACCTGGAGAGCCAGCATACATCGACGAGCCAGTTAACATCTCCTCTCCTGCCAGTGAGTGAAGCGCACGTCATCAGGGCAGAGCTAAAAACAAAAGAATGTGTTTCCTTTGCTAATGAGAATACTTAGCTTTTAGTTTTAGGATTGAAGTTTTCACCAGCTAAAAATACTTTTTTTCAAATATCCAAATCTTATCTGCATCGTTCATTTTCCCACAGCTGTACCTGATCCTCCTGAGAACCTGAAGTGGTTCGATAAGAGTGGCAAGAGCATCTTCCTGTCCTGGGAGCCTCCAAAGTACGACGGTGGTGCACAGATCAGAGGCTACGTGGTGGAAAAGTGTCAGCGTGGTACTGACAAGTGGGAGCCCTGTGGTGACCCGACCCCCGAACTGAAGTAAGTCTTAACATTTTGGTGAAAAAGCTGTTTTTCAGAGTGATTTTTAACAATTTCTACAAAATTTTAGTGTGTGTTAACAGTTTTCTTGTGCCCACTGTTGATTTGTGTCCAGTTTAGTAGCATTAAACAGTTGTGTATAAAATATATTCTGTGCTCACAGGTTTCAGGTGACCGGCCTGATCGAGGGTCAGTGGTATGCATACAGAGTCAGAGCTCTCAACAAGCTGGGAGCCGGCCGACCCTGCAGGGCCACTGATGAGATCCAGGCTGTGGATGCTAGAGGTAGAATGGTTTGGGCTGGAACTTGTCAGGAGCATTGTATTGTGTATGAATTGGGCAGTGAACACTGACAAACTGACTTGATATTGACAAGAGATGCCCTGCACATAAGCAGGAAGTTACAGGAAAATATTTGTCTGTTATGCAGGAGTCAGGCTTTTTATGGAAAAAACAGTAAGTAGGATCAGCTGAAAGATTTTAGGCTTCAGGAGTAAGAGTACTGAGATTGGTTGTACAAGTAATGAAATCTGAGTAAAGAGCCTGGGACCAACAGTATTATCCACGTACTGGTATCAGGTATAGCAAGAATGGAACTGAGTGATGGAGAACAAATGTGAGTTATTGGATCAGGAGTAGCATGATGATGATGATGATGATGATGATGCCACTGGGAGTAGGAATCTGAATCTGGATTGTGAGTCTGACAGTTTTCTTTAATAATTCTAACAGAACCTCCAGAGATCCAGCTGGATGTGAAATTGCTAGCCGGTCTGACCGCTAGAGCTGGTACCAAGATTGAGCTTCCTGCCGACATCAAAGGAAAGCCCGATCCCCGGGTGAAGTGGACCAAGGCCGACCTGGTCCTGCAGCCCGATGACCGCATCACCATTGACACCCAGCCAGGACATTCAAAGCTTTCCGTCGCCAACACCACCAGAGGAGACACCGCCACGTACATCATCGAGGCAGTCAATGTCTGCGGACGAGCCACCGCCACCGTTGATGTCAACATCCTTGGTACAGATGCTAATTTATTATCTGACCTATAATCCCTAACCCACAACCAAAACTGTACCTAGATGTTGTGTTTAGAAAAGGAGGGAACTAGAAGTGAACTTTCAGGCATTACACAGCAATACCAGCAACAGTACTAGCATAGGAAGTGTAGCATACCTCATGCACAAATATACCAGAAGATGATGTTGGATATAAAATAAATTATGAATACTAGACAAACACGTATCTAAGCTTGTTGTATGTTGTCAGTATCAAGTTCAGTATGTCCAGCTCCTGTTAGCTTGTGCTACTTGAAAAATTACAAACCTGGATGTAAATTTTGAGTCATTTCATGTTATGGTCCCATCTTCTTAGATAAACCTGGCCCTCCGGCTGCCTTTGACATCACTGATATCACTAACGAGTCATGCTTCATGGCCTGGAACCCACCCAGGGACGATGGTGGTTCACCCATCACCAACTACATTGTGGAGAGTCGTCAGACAGACAAGGAGGAGTGGGTGAAGATGTCGACCACTGTGAAACACACCATATTCAAAGCTTGCAAGCTCATAGCTATGAAGGAATACATTTTCAGAGTCAGCGCTGAAAATCAGTATGGAATTGGTGAACCTGCAGAACATGTGCCCATCACTGCAAAGTATTCCTTTGGTAAGTTGTTTTGCTCTGTTGTCTAACTATGTATCAGATATTCTTTTGAGGATCGATGTACACTAGCAGTCAAAGGTTTTGGGATCGTGTACACGTTAGCCATACCGTAATCGTTTAGGTAACAACCGATTTATACCTTAAAAATAAAAAAGCGAGAGCTCATACAATTTGTATGATCTCAACAACTGCGCACCTCTGCAGCACCACAGTAAAGTTAGAAAATTGTTCACAGATTCAAACACAAGCAACATCTCCTTTCAACCATAGTAAGGTAGAAACACCGAGCCGCCCTCAGTCTGGACAGCCCGTCTCTGTGTGCAGCCGACTGTGAAAGCAGAGGCAGCGGGCGTCTCCGGAGTGGAGGATGGCTCGTTTTGATGAGAATTTGGCTACAGCTTGTTGTCGACCTTACTACGATTGTAAAGGGCGTCATATGTGTTTTAACAGCGCGTTGCTTATGACTTATTGATCTGGGAACTTTGAACCTTTCCAACTTTAATGAAATCCTGGCAGCATCCTTCGTTGCCACCGGATCCGTGGGGGCACGCTGTAATTGGCATCCGGGGTAGTAGACTACCATATGGAAAAAACATGTAAATACTGTCAAAAATCTGTGAGTACTGGTTATGAAAATTTGTAAATGTTCCCATCCCTAGTTTTGGCACACATTTCTCATTCAGTTCAATGGAAGAATATGTCCAAAATTTGACTGGTACTGTACACAGGTAAAATGTCAATATTCAGTTATAAATGACAATATGTTCCACCTGTTTTAGATCCTCCTGGTCCTCCAAGCAGAGTCACTCCTTCTGACATCGCCAAAGATGCCGTGACTCTGACCTGGCTCGAGCCAGATGAGGATGGTGGCAATCCCATCACTGGATACTGGGTGGAGAAGTTGGATCCAGAGAGTGACAAATGGATAAGATGCAACAAACTGCCCATCAAGGACACAACCTTCAGGTAATTCATCACAACAGTCACATTATGGGAATAGTAAGCAATCCGTCAGCCAGTGAGGTGAAGGCTCCTATTGTTTTTTCTGACTGTGGCTTTGTGGGTGCAGGGTGAAGGGACTCACCGCCAAGAAGAAGTACCGCTTCCGTGTTCTCGCTGAGAATCTGGCCGGAGCTGGAAAACCGAGTGTAGAGACAGATCCCGTCCTCATCAAGGATCCCATTGGTATATCATGTCATTCAGTTATGTTCTCAGGTTTAGTTCTAAACTGCTGTAATCAATTATTCATCATGGTTTATTTAAGGATTGCTGTATCAAGATTGTGATTTAACTAATATACTTTATTTCATAAAAGTGCGTGGTTCAGAACTAAGAGTAATATGACTGGGAATAAGAGTAACTGAATGATTATAGTAACACTGCTCTCCTTTTCAGATCCTCCATGGGCTCCTGGTAAACCTGTCATCAGGGATATAGGCAAGACCTCAGCCCTGCTCGCATGGACTCGGCCTGAGCACAATGGTGGGGCTAAAATTGAAGGCTACATTGTTGAGTTCCAGAAGGCTGGAAGTGAGGAGTGGATCCGGATTGCAGAAGATGTTCCTCAGACCGAGCACCAGCTGAAGGGTCTGATAGAGAAGCAGGAATACTCCTTTCGGGTCAAGGCTGTCAACAAGGTTGGCGAAAGTGAACCTAGTGAGCCCAGTGACCCTGTGGTCTGCAAGGAGAGACTTTGTAAGTTCAGCTCAAGGGTTGTCAGCTTGTGCAGTAAAACGCTGTGTTCCCGAAAGCACTAATGATTGCAAAAATGTTGTTGAGCAATAATATCTTTTTGTGTTGTCAAGGAAGCTATAAATCCGAAAAAGTATGTTTAGAAACTGGGCTTTATTGATTGAGAGCATCTCGTACATGTTTGGGTCACGTCAAGTAAAGCATATTTAAAAACAACTTCAGTTGACCAAAGTGCTGCACAGAGATCAACACTACCAAAAAAAAAAAAAAAAAAAAAAACAACATACAGAACACATATAACAATAGCGAAGAAACAAGATTAAAGCGCACACACACACGTCAGTTTGATTTAAAAGCCAAGTTAAATAAATACATTTTTGTATTTATTTAACATTTATTACACACACTCACATTTTTGCAAGATGTGAGTGTGTGTGCAGATCTAATACAGAGGGACAGACTCTTCCATAATGTAGGAACAGCTATTTCAAAGTACAGCTTTAAACTTTGCCAGAGTTCTCAGCTGATAAAAACTGGATTTAACAACAGAGCTAACTCATTTATCAAGTTTCAGCTCACTGTCAAAGATTGTTCCCAGACTTTTTTGCATAAGGGAATCAGTTACTTAAGTCATTTGTAGAGTTTATAAGTCCAAATAAAGTAATGTGTTTCATTTAAACTAAGAAAATTTAAGAACATTTGAGCTTTAATATCAACTAAACAGGCAAGTAAAGAATTAATAGACTCTCGTTTAATGTCTCAGTGGTAAGTAGATTTATGTATTGTCAGTGAAACAATGGAAGGAAATGGCATGTTTCTTGAAAATTGACCCTGTAGCGAGTATATACAGAGAGAAGAACATGGAACCAAAGATCTAGCCTTGGGGAACCCTACAAGTAGTAGGAGTGGAAGAAGATGTGAACTCACCAAGGGGTTATAAGAAGTGGACTAGCATGATAAACAGATCACATTGTAAGTAAGAGAAAATGAAATACTACTCTGTTTCCCTTTTAATAGACCTTCCGTCACCTCCTCAATGGCTGGAAGTGACCAACATCACCAAGATCAACGCTGATCTGAAGTGGCAGGCCCCCAGCAGCGATGGAGGCTCACCCATCACCAACTACGTGGTAGAGAAGAGGGACGTTAGGCGGAAGGCCTGGCAGGCTGTCGACACCACCGTCAAGGATCTCAAGTACACAGTAACTCCTCTCAACGAGGGGTCGCTGTATGTGTTCCGTGTCGCCGCTGAGAACGCTGTTGGAATGAGTGAATTCTGTGAGCTGGAGGACGCCGTGCTTGCTAAAGATACATTCAGTAAGTTCTCAGCAGTTTTGAACATGTTTGCATCAGTCTCTCAAAAACTAGTCGATTTTTCTACTCGGAAATTAAATCAATCAAGTTTAGCTTGACTGGAATCATCTCAATGTACTTTTAAAAGGTTTATAGCTGCATTTTCATTGCAGCATAGTTGAACAACTACTGATCAGACCTATGCGAAATTTATTGTTGATATTCCTGCTCCTCATATACCCCATCTGGAGATGATTTCCCCCTGACAAACATCCTGTATTTGCTTCTGTATATCAAAAAAGCTAATGTCAGAATTTCCATTAAATGTCCTGATCTCATTTCTGTTCTCCAAAGAAGGACATTTTTAGATTTTAACCTTTCCTATAGTGCCATTATTCTCTGGAACATCTTTTGCAATATCAGTTAATCAAAGACTAAACTAAAGACAAGTTGTCTGTCATGCTTTCTGCAGCCACTCCTGGACCTCCTTATGCCCTGACAGTAGTGGAGGTCACCAAGAGACATGTGGAGCTGAAATGGGAAGCTCCCAAGAGTGATGGTGGAAGACCTATCACTAAGTAAGACCACAAACTGCTATAAAACTACTGTATATGTTTCACAGAGACAAGGTGCATAATAACTGAAATGATGATATTGAAGAAATGTTTTTGTCAGAGATATTCTGTTACTAAGACATTAAGCTTTGTTACCATCTGGACTTTGTTCCATAAATAAAACACTTTGACTTCACTACTTTTGCAGTGTTTGACTTCACTACTTTTGCAGTGAGACAACTTTTATTAGAAAAAAAAACAAACAAAATTTGATTGAACACGACAGTCACCTTTTACTTTGCAGGTACGTGATTGAGAAGAAAGACAAAGTGGGAACTCGTTGGCTGAAGTGCTGCAAGACTCCAGACAGAAAGACCCAGTTCAAGGTGACAGATGTGGATGAAGGGTCTGAGGTGCAGTTCCAGGTCAGAGCTGAGAACGAGGCTGGAGTCGGAGATCCAAGCGAACCTACAGAAATCCTCACTGTCGAGGATCCGACCAGTAAGAAACTGTGAAATAGTTGTTGGAAATGCAGATGTAGAAATTTGTTGTGTGTTCAAGCACTTTATTAAGTACTGGGGCTGTGCTTAAACAAAACCTTTGGCAGGTTTCTCTTGAGTAATGGATTAGTCAAATAGTTTCTCCAGTAGAATCAGTACATATATGAAAAATGAATACAGATGATGACTTTACAACAGAGAAACAAGGCATTTCAGATGTACTCACAGATGTCCTCCTCTCTCTCAAGGTGCTCCATCTCCTCCTCTTGAAGTTACCGTCCCTGATGCCAGCAGGGAGCACATCAACGTTACGTGGAAGCCTCCGGTCAAAGATGGTGGCTGCCCAATCACCGGCTACCATGTTGAGGTGGCTGAGGCCCGCCCGGAGTTAAAGTGGCTCAGAGTCAACAGCAGACCCATCAAAGAGCTCAAGTTCAGGATTGAGGATGGTATCAAACCAGAGAAGAAGTATGTCATCAGAGTTCGTGCCATCAACACCGTTGGCGTTAGTGACCCCTCTGAGATCTCTGACAAGGTCTTCACAAAAGATCCTGACTGTAAGCATTTGCACGTCTGTTTTTAGACAATAACATAGCTCTAATCAAAACATTGATAATTAACTTTTTACTAATAATCCTGTCCTCTGGTCCCAAGGTGCTCCAACTATCGATTTGAAGGCGCAGGACATAGTTGTAGTTGAGGGCGAGAAACTGCACCTGGATGTCCCTTATAGGGCGATCCCAACCCCCAAGATGGTGTGGCAGAAAGACACAGTGGAGTGTAAGGCTGACGACCAGCTCTCCATGACAATAGAGCTAAACAGCGCCCACCTGGAACTACTCAAGTGTACCCGTGCCGATGCTGGCACCTATGTTATCACCCTGGAGAACAGTCTGGGCACCGCCACAGGAACTGTCAATGTCAAAGTCATCGGTAAGATGTCTTTCATAAAACAGTAGTTAAAAATGTAATGCCATGCTTTGTTCACATCATGACCTCCAGTCCAATAATGACATCTTGATGCAAACCAGTCAAAATGTCAGTTCCACCCAGGGTTTTCCACCAACAATTTTCAGTACTGATTAGCATTTGGTTTGAGATCAGTTTGTGGACTGAGCGACATCATTTGCTCTACATTTCTAAACATCTGCTTGCACCCCTGTTATTAAGCATTTTTTGTGGTCATATTGAAACGGTCTCTGATACATTTTTGCTGCCTTCCTGAACCCTGCAGGACTCCCAGGTCAGTGTAAAGACATCACCTCGAGCGATGCCACTAAAAACTCCTGCAAGATCAGCTGGGTAGCCCCAGAGGATGATGGCGGCACCCCTATCATCAGCTATACGCTTGAGCGCCGTGAGGCCTCCAAAAAGACCTACATGCGCGTTATGTCAGGAGAGAATGTCCTGACCTGCGATGTCAAAGACCTCTACATCAATTCTGAGTACTACTTCAGAGTGAAGGCCATCAACAAGGTTGGAGCAGGAGAATATCTGGAGCTACGCAACCCAGTCATCATAGAGGAAATCAAACGTAAGTCCTGTTTACAACTCAGCAACAACACAGATTGATCTGTATTGTCATTGTGGGCATATTACCAAGCTGATGTTAGCTTCTGGTTCAAGTACAACTTCGCACAGCCACTAGTTATATTCTGTGAAATCAGGAGAATACTTTAAAAACCATAAGTGAAAAAAAACTTTGAAATGGACCTGACAATCATCCACCGCTTGTCTTATTGTCAAATCCAAAACACTGAGTATTCTTCAGTTGGAAGCCACGCGAGTCAGCCTTATGTGGGGTTTTCAAATCAACCAACACTGGCATCCACAGAAGAAAGATGTCTGTACCTCTTCATCCTGTGAATACATTTGATATGCAGTAGCAGTCTAAATTTTGGACACACTCTCCCATTCAGTTGAATAGGAACATTTGTCCAAACCTAGCATATATACTCCAGGATTATGTTAAATGTGTTGGTCTTGGCTATGGAGACAGACATTTACTGCCTGCTTTTAATATCACTTTCACAGAGAAACCAGACCCACCAGTCCAGGTGGAGGCTCATGACCCAACATCCAAGTCCGTCACAGTCACCTGGAAGGCTCCAGACTACGACGGTGGCTGTCCTATCCAGGGCTACATCGTGGAGAAGATTGAGAAGGATGGTGATCGCTACGAGAGGGTCACCCCAAGCCTGGTTTCTGGTTTCTCCTTTGTGGTGACAGGTCTGAAGGAGGACATGGAATATCAGTTCAGGGTCCGAGCTGAGAATGCTGCTGGAGTCAGTGAGCCATCACACAGCACACAGCTCATCCAGGCTGCAGACCCCATTGGTATGAAAAAAAACTACAAATGTTTTAAAATAATTTATTGAATCAGTATATTTAGCTTTAAACCTCAAATTAGAACAACCTACATTTGAAGACTCTTCTTCTATTTTCAGAAAAACCAAAGGTCACTCTCCATGCCCGTGTGCAGTCTGGTTTGTGCATCAAGAAGGGTGAAGAGATCTGCATTGATGCTTACATCTCTGGCTCCCCATATCCCAAAGTCACCTGGCTGAGGAACGATGAGGACGTCACTAAAGAGCCGGCCAAAAAGACTGTTCCTTTTGTCAAGAAGAGGAGGACCAAGGCCAAGGTTTGGGGCTTCACAGAATCATCTCACAGTCCAAATGTGTTTCTGCACAGTTTCTTAATGTTTTTAATGTTCACCTTGTACCACTCAGGTTCCAGAGCCAGAGGAGGAGTTTGTGACGCCTCTGCGTGAGCGTCTGGGTCTAGACCAGACCCAGAGGGGCAAATCTGCACTGATGATCCGCGATGCAGTCAGAGCCGACCACGGCAATTTCACCATTAAGGTGGAGAACATTCACGGTGTTGCCACCGCCTCCTGTGTTGTCAATGTTCTCGGTAAGACAAGAGTTTTTTTTTTTTTTTTTTT
>NW_018128078.1:515199-517200 GCF_001952655.1 Monopterus albus
TCAATTTTCTCTGTAAAACAAAGTTTTTTTTTTTTTTTTTTTTATTTCAGTCCTGATACCTGATCCTGCAAGTCACATGACCTCTTTGTGGTGGGTCATTTGTTCTTTTCTTGTCTGTCTTCATTAGAGAGGGTCTTACTTGACCTTCTTGAGGTTTTAACAAAGGTCCAGTTGTGGAGCCTGAGGTTTTTGGTGCTTGCTTGATGTGTTAGCACCTAAAGCCTGAGATGACCTTTTGTCAAAGCCTCAAGAAGAACCTCTCTAAAACAGAAAAGTAACGAAACAACACTATCTTTCCAAATGTTGCTGGAGTATTTGAAAAACTCAGGCGGATCTTCAACAAACAGACATAAGCAGGGCGGAGTTGTGTATGGGGCTCTCCACCAGTAAGTCACAAATGAAGATGTTTCTTGTATTAGAGGTGAAAGGTCTTCAAAACAACCTCAACAAGTCCACTTCCCAATTTTGGCAGGTCAGATATGTTGAACCTGGTCATCAGTTACACATAATGATTGCAAAATCAACTGTGGAAAATCATAAATAGAGAAAAAAATGCAGTGAATCACATTAGCTGTAGGTCAGGCATGGGAATTCCCTGGAATTTGCCAGAAATACGGACTTTTTGAGGTCCAAAGTGTCATTTCTGAGATCAGTGGTAATCCAAGGAGAATATTTGGGGGTGGGGGGTGCTATATACCTGAAAGATGGTGAGCAGTATTTTGCACAATTCTATGTTTGTGAGGACACCAGACCAAAAGGTACTTTGTCTTCTTGACTGGCTGAAATTGACTCACGAGTTGGTAAACTTACTTGTGATTGGTCCATTTCTCGAATCTGTATTGGAAATTTCGAAAAAATTTTATAATATTTAAACAAATTAATTCATTTTGAAATGTGTGAAATTTCGACACATCCAATGCAGAGTTTAAATCTATTCAGGTAAGATAGCCATGTGGCAATTAAAAAGCCGTCATATGCCAGAGATAATATCTTAACTCATGGAAGACATCTTTATTTTATTGGAGTTAGCTACATCTTCAATATAAAAAAAAACTACAAATACACACATTATTCAACAAAACTGACAGGAAAAGAAAGATAAGTCACACATGCAGACTGAATGATGCAGAGCACATTTCCTTTGTAGAAGGTTTTAGGCCATGAAGTCTTTTTTGCTTACTTTGAGTACATTTAACAAAATCCAGGTTCAGTAGTCGAATGGTTAGGCTAATTATATTGCATTTCAACTAGAATTAATGAGAACTCAGGAGCTTCGGGGGCTTCACCTCCTGAGCCCCAGCCCAGGGCGCTGCCCAAGGAGCCAGCCCTGCCCCTCAACAGAGTTGGAGAAATAAATGCAAATATCATGCTAAATGCATGGTATAAAACTAAAGTGACCAGTACTCATTATAAAACACCAGAAAATTTTGCATTTTTTTGCAAGTTCTTCATTGTTTTTCCATTTTCATTAATTAACATTGGCAAACATCACATTTTGACTCTAACACCCCCTTTCCTCCTACAGACAAACCCGGAGCTCCAATCAACTTCACCTTTGATGACATCAGAAACACCTCAGTGATCTGTAACTGGGAGCCTCCTGAAGACAACGGCGGCAGCGAGATCCTGAACTACATCCTGGAGAAGAAGGACAACAAGAATGAGCAAGCCGGCTGGATTACGGTTGCCTCCACTGTAAAGGGCACCAGCTGTCCCGTCACCAAACTCATCGAAGAGAAGGAGTACATCTTCAAAGTCACTGCCGAGAACAGGTTCGGGTGTGGGCCGCCATGCATCTCTGAGCCAGTGGTCGCCAAGAACCAATTCAGTAAGTAAAATCATAAAATTAGGCAAGAAATCCATGATGCACAATCTAAAGCTCCATCCATCCATCCATTTTCTTTCGCTTATCCGGGGCCGGGTCGCGGGGGCAGCAGTCTAAGCAAAGATGCCCAGACCTCCCTCTCTCCAGACACTTCCTCCAGCTCCTCCGGGGGAATG
>NW_018128078.1:518585-525770 GCF_001952655.1 Monopterus albus
ACTACCTCAGTGACTTCAGCTTGGGTGATGGACGAGTCCACCTCTGAGCCCTCAGCCTCTGCTTCCTCATCGGAAGACATGGCGCCGGGATTGAGGAGATCCTCGAAGTATTCCTTCCATGAGCTTTAGATTCAGGTGTCGACAGTGACACCTGAATCTAAAGCTCATGTCATCCTTTTTTATAGTGTTACCTGAGCCATCTGATCGGCTGAGAGTTTTAAAAAAATTCTACAAAACACACACAAATCCCAACACAGTAAAGAATAAATTGTACCATATTTTAAGTCAATAACTAGAAAATTCGTTGCCGTTGCCATGTAATAGATTCTGTAGTAGAACCCCGCATCTCTTCCACAATCCCACTAATATATTATGGGGTGTTCAGTCACTCACCTTTCTTCCTCCCCCCAGATCCTCCTGATGCTCCCAACACCCCCAGAGTTCATGAGGTCACAGCAAGCACTGCCCACATCTCCTGGCATGAGCCAAAGGACAACGGCAGCCCTATCCTGGGCTACTGGATCGAGAGGAAGGAGGTGAGCAGCAAGCACTGGACCCGAGTAAATCGAGCCCTCCTCAACTCTCTGGACGTGAAGGTCACTGGCCTGACTGAGGGACTCACCTACATCTTCAGAGTGTGTGCCGAGAACCTGGCTGGGCCCGGGCCCTTCAGCGAGCCCACCGACCGGGTCATCACCATGGACGCTATCCGTAAGTTTTTACCAAAATGCATCGGCAGAGTGTTCAGAGCATCAGATGGCTGACACTTCATCATGGAGAAAACCTGTTTTTGCCTGCAGTTTTAGCACCCTCTTCTGATTGATTATTGTGATTATTAAATGTTGGAATGCAGAAGTCAGATCACTTATTTGGATCACGTTAATGAAATCCACCTAAATAAGAACTGAATTTTTTTAAAGCATAAGGATGCACAAAAAGCAATTGTTATAGTGTAAAACACTCAGACGCTGCTGAACACAAACATTTTAACTGGTAAAAATATACACTATTACTTTCCTCTGAAAATCAATATCACTATGACAATTGCCCTCAGTGCCCCCTGGCCCTCCTACTCCTTGGATTGTGGATACTGGGAAGAACTCTGTCACTGTGGCCTGGAAGCCCCCGCTGTTCAACGGTGGAGGAGACATCCTTGGATACCACGTTGAGAAGGTACCGAAAATGATTACAGAAGTCTCACTGGGGGCAGCACGGTGGCGTGGTGGTTAGCGCTGTTGCCTCACAGCGAGACAGTTTTGGGTTTGTGCCCCGGATGACCCGGGGCCTTTCTGTGCGGAGTTTGCATGTTCTCCCCATGCTTGCATGGATTCTCTCCGGGTGCTCCAGCCCCCCCGTGACCCCGTATAGAAAATGGATGGATGGATGGAAGTCTCACTGGATTATTGGATTCAAAATCACATTTCAATAGCTGATATATCTGCAGCTATATACATACTGTATGTATATACATATAGTATAAATGTGTGTGTGTGAAAGAGAGACAATAAGCAAAACAGAAATCCCATAAGTCTTAACTTGCACTATTACACTCTTGTTGTCTGACTGCAGGTTTTGACTGGAGAGAAGGCCTGGACTCGCAGCACAGAGTTCAGGTGTAAAGAGCTGACGTACACTGTGACAGGCCTCACTGAGGGAGCAGATTATTATATCCGTGTCATCGCCATCAATGACGCTGGTCCAGGAGCTCCTGGAGTTACCGAACCTGTCACTGTCATCGATCCTCAAGGTAAGCAGTTGTTGTATTATCAGTCCGGGAGGGAGGTGTGGACAATAAGACTTTCTATCAGTGTATTTTATGTGGTAGTGTTTTTGACATTAAGAAAAGGATATGCAGGTGTTTTTTTTAAATAACCGGTTCCCATGCAAGAGAATCCTTTATTGTTTAATTGTAAAACAACAGCATGAAGTGTTACAAAACATCTTATGCCTGTGCTAATTATGAGATTTCATTATTTTGTTAATAAATTTCAGTCCAAAACTTATATCTCTTGCTGTCCATGTCCTTCAGAACCTCCCGCTGTGGACTTTGACACCTCTGTGAAGAACGGTGTCATCATCAAGGCAGGCGATCCTCTGAGGCTTCCGGCTGTGGTGACTGGTCGACCCCAGCCAGAGGTAAAATGGGCCAAAGATGAGGCTGAAATTGACAAAGCGAGGATGATTGTGGAGACGGAGGGAAAGAACAGCACACTGTTCATCAAGAAATCTGTGAGGGCGGATCATGGGAAGTACCAGATCTCTGGCACCAACAATAGTGGGACCAAGACTGCTGAGACCAGAGTGGACGTTATGGGTCAGTGTTATATGAATACACCCCAGCATCAGTTTTTAACTGGAAAAATACCATAAATCCCATTTGATAGGGGCTGCTCAGTTTTCTGGAAAGTCAATCCTGCTGCTGTTTGTTTTAGAAACTTAAGAACCAACTGAAGGTACACTGGCTCAAGCCCGGGGAGAAAATTCTCTTCAGAATATCACATTTGCTGTCTTCATTCTTTTGTGATGCAGAAGAAAGCAAAATCAGAAGACCACTTTTGATGATAGGAGAAAGGATTGTTCATTATTAGAGAAACTTAAGAACCTTAAGTTGACTCAAAACATTTTTGCTGATTTATTATTGTAGATGTACCTGGACCTGTGGTTGACCTGAAGGCGGTCACGGTCACCAAGAAAAACATCACCCTTGCCTGGTCCGACCCCCTGGACAATGGTGGTAGCGACATAGTCGGCTACGAGGTGCTAAGGAAGGACTCCAAGAAGAAACTCTTCCGCCAGCCAATTGAGACAGCGTCCTGTAAGTGTGACGTCCAGGGCCTGCTAGCCGGTGAGGAGTATGACTTTAGGGTCATTGCAAGGAACAAGTATGGTGATGGAGCGCCATCTGACCTAGGACCCATTTTGGCTGAGGATCCCAAAGGTAAACCCACCAAAATAGGACCTGCTGCTGATACTAGCTGACATTTTGTGGAGTATTCTGAAAGTGAAGATTTAGTGGCCTGCTGAAACAATTGTCTGGTGTTGACCAAACTGCTGACCAAGTGGTGTTGATAACGTTCTAGGTGTTCCATCTGCCCCTGAGAAGCTGCGCTGTACAGACAGAAGCAAGAACACCATCACTCTGGCCTGGCAGCCTCCCCACAGTGATGGCGGTAGCCCCATTATAGGGTACTGTGTGGAGAAGATGAGGTCCGATGGCACTGAGTTTGAAGTAGCCAGCCACAAGATCTTTACCAAGTGCAGCGGGACCATTGAGAACCTCTCGGAGGACCAGGAGTACCAGTTCCGTGTCAAAGCTGTGAACGAAATTGGGCAAGGAGATCCATCCAAACCGATAACTGCCAAGATTCAGGACAATAAAAGTAAGAAGCTTGCTCTTAAAATATTCAACTGATGCCTTTGTTTTTGTCAGACTGATTAGTTTATATGAGAATTTTTCACGATTAAAAAAATTGACAAATGCTTGTTTTCCTCAGTTGCTCCAGTTATTACAATCCTGAAGTATTTCAAGGGCAACAACATCATTATGAAGAAAGGCTCAGCCATTGACATCCCGGCGGAGGTGAAGGGACTTCCTCTGCCAACTATCCAGTGGATGAAGGATAATGTGGTGATCGAAAAACTTCCCGAAGAGAGGATGACGATGGAGACGGAGGAGGTGAGAGCGGATTCAGTTTGATGGACTTGTTGCTTATTCTGTATGTCCAACACTTGGGTCCTGAATCTATAAGGTAACTATGGAAAGTTGCACCAGATCATTCAGTGCGTTCCTACAAAATGCCATCCATTCATAAATCATCCTTGCTTCACTGTTCACCACCTTCCTGCTTCACAAAGAATAATTTCTCTTTTTTGAAAACCCTCATCCTCTCAAAGTCTGGTCTTCCTTCTGCTTGTGCATTCAGGAGTTATCAAAACTTTGCTTTTATTCTTTGGAACTGTGGAACCTTTGGTTGGACAAAAATGTTAATACATTGTATATTTTAAGGACCAAGTTCTGTGACTCCTTTGTTTTACCACTGATGATTAATGAATTGGTGGCTGCAGCTGGTTGGTGCACGTTTACTCAAACACACTCAGGCACATAGACCTGGTCTTCATCAAGCTGGACAAGTACAACACATTGTTTAGTCATTTAGTGAGTTTGGGTCATGGATCCACACTGAGTTTTCAGATGTGATCTGACTGGCAGGACTAAACTTTCACACTATTACAAGGCTGCTACCTGTCACATTCCTTCTCCCCAGAAAATGAACTCATTGAATTTTACTGACCTTTTGATCTTCCCTTTAGCATGAACAACAGGATAAACTAGGGGTTGAAAATCAGCCTCCTTAGCGTCCACATTTACAGTGATGATGATTAATGTGCCATGTCTGACAAAATAAAGTTAGGAATAAGCAAGTAGTGTGGGTTTCTTTGTTTTTTATTTTTATTTTATTTTGTTCAACTGCAGTCAGGTTTGTTTGTTTGAGAAGCAGATGAGAAACTAAACATATTTTAAACTTTAGGTTGACCAGACAACTCTGAAGACAAAGTTTGCCATCCCAGATACCATCAGACAGGACAAGGGCAGCTACAAGCTGGTAGCTGAGAACTGTCACGGCAAAGCTCAGCATGTCATCCGGGTTGAGATCCTCGGTAAGAACATCTCTAAAATTTAAAAGTGTAAAATTGTATTTTTCCATTTTGGGTTTTGTTTCCATCATTTGAGTATTTGATGAGTAACAGAGCTGCATTTGTGTGAAACTGGGTGTTTATCTCCACGTAGTGAGCATTACATTAACCCAACCCTGCATATACAGACCGGCCTTTTCCTCCGAGGAAAGTCGTGGTCTCGGACATCAAGGCAGACTCATGCTACCTGACCTGGGATGCACCGGAGGACAACGGAGGCAGCGAGATCACCAACTACATCGTGGAGTACAGAGATGCCAGCAAGAAGAAGTCTGACTTTGATGTTCTGACCGACAACCTCATTGACAGGAGATACGGGGTGAGTCAAGGCTGCAGGAGCCGAAAACTGATGCACTGCTTTGACTGGTTACTGTTAATAAAAAAAGCAAACACTTGATCATCATGCACAAAGTTGTGTTCATCTTCACTCCAAGCTCTGATAAGTTTTACTTATTTGTTTGCATTAGTTAATTAATACTCTCTACTAAACAGTATGAAACAAGAGACCCTTTTCATGATATAGATTTCTGAGCATTAAATAAAACATTGTCTCTTATTTAGCCCTTTCATTTTTCCAATAATTTCCTCAGGATTTTTGAGTAAATATGCATGTAATGTGGCACTATACAGGATGGAGAGAGAGTTCAACCAGTTTAGTTTTTTCAAGAGATTTTTTTCCAGAGATCAGCCGTGTCAGTTATAGCAGAAACAGAGCATTAGAAAAAAAATGTACCAATGAAATTATAGATTTGTTATAATAGTGTTTCTAAATAAATGCCATTTAAAAAACTAAAAACAAAAATACAGAGTATGGAGTGTCCCTGTTCTGCTCCTACAGGTCTACAAACTGGACTTGAACGGTACCTTCCAATTCAGAATCAAAGCTCAGAACAAGTATGGCATCAGCGATGGTTGTGACTCAGAGAAGGTACAGCTGAAGGATCCATTCGGCCTCCCAGGACCTCCACGTAATGCCAAGATCACCGCTGCCACAGCAACCACCATGACCGTGACCTGGGACCCTCCCCTGGACAATGGTGGCTCCACCATCCAAGGATACTGGCTGGAGAAGAGGGAGCGTGGCGCTGTGTACTGGGGCCGCGTCAACCGATCTTCGGTCACCAAACCGGCAGTGAAGGGCCTTCAGTACACTGTGCTCAGACTCATTGAAGGAACGGAGTACCAGTTCAGGGTTTCAGCCTGCAACGCTGCAGGAGTTGGACCACCCAGCGAGCCCACCGAGTGCCGTTTCGCCCAGGATCCGTGCAGTGAGTGGTTAACACTTGTACCCCCAAAGCCCGTGTTGTTCCTGCAGACAGACTTTGCTAATCAGTTGTAGGTTCACATTTTGTACTTTAGATACTCAAAACAACTCACACACTGCTAGTCACATGTACTTAGATGTTTTACAATGTTTACTGCGCTGATTAAATAAGCAAATGGGGCATGAAATTCTACCCTCTGGCCATATTTTTCACCAATGATTGGACAGACAAACGACCTCTGTTCTGTTTAGAGATGTAAATATAAATTATTGAAGGGCTGCTGATGACAGAGTTTAGCTCTTTATTTTTAAATTCAAATTGTATCAATTATATCAATTTATTTAAAAAAAACTGTTTCACTATTGTTTTCAGTATCGGTTTGTAGTCACCGAAGAGGTTTGTGCTGAAATATTAACATTTTGGATGTCTCATTCAAAATTGTTTCCTCACAGCTATCCTTTAGAATTTGTTATGAGGGAAAGCTAGAGATGTTATAATGTAAGGACTGACCTTTAACCCCCCTGTGCTCCTCTTTTAGGCCCCCCCAGCTCACCTGGAACCCCTGCAGTTAAAGACAAGACCAAGAACAGCATCACTCTCACCTGGAACCCACCAGAAAAAGATGGTGGTAGCCCCCTTATGGGCTACATCATTGAGGTCTATGAGGAGGGCTCTCCTGATTGGAGGAGGGTGAACCCTGCTGACAAGCTCCACCCATCCACTGAAATCACTGTTCCTGACCTTACGGAGGGCAAAAAGTGCAAGTTCAGGATCTACGCTGTGAATGCAGCTGGCAACTCGGACCCCACCTGGACGGCTGACATCCTGGTTCAGGACATCATAAGTAAGAGACAGATAAATACCAATGGGCTTCATTCATCAACATCTTCCTGACTGTTTGATTAAATTTCTTTGTAGGTTGTTCTTAAGAAAGGTCCTAGAAAAGGTCTACGTCTGATTCATGAACGCGTTCTTAAACCACAGAATTGTTCACACCTGTGCCCTTATATTCGTTCATGTTTGTAAGTTGAAAGCGCATGCCAGTTATTCCTAATTAGCATAGGTTAACACCTGACTGATGCCCATAAAAGGGCATGAGACTGTAGGGCTGTGTGCACACTCTAAAACCTCTAGGAAGAACCAGTGTCCTGTTGATGGCCCCCAGAACACTGCTGTTAATTTGAATTTGATCTAAGCTAAAAAAAAAACAGAATGTTTGGATTTA
>NW_018128078.1:525799-553569 GCF_001952655.1 Monopterus albus
TTCAGCACTGTACTGTAAGTTCTGAGGAATTCAGTCAGACGGCTGTTTGTCGTACAAGATCTCGTTCAAAAGAAAATTCTAACTGGATCCTGATACTGAAGCAGAGACTGTTCTGTATAGAATATATACTGTTCTCAGGTCCTTTGTTAAAACTTTGAAGTGTAAAACGTTTTTACATGAGTATAAATAACCATCAGATTAAACTGTTTTATAAAAAAAAGCTGTTTTGTGTCTTTCCTCTCTAGTTGAGCCAACTTTGTCTTTGGATGTCAGTGCTCAAGACCTGATGAACTGCAGAGCAGGGACAGCTATCAGGATTCCCGCCACCATCACTGGACGACCTGTTCCTGTAGTCACCTGGACCTTCGATGGAACCGCGGCAACTGAGAAGAAGAATGAGCTACACACACTGCCCGTCGACTCAGAGGTCAGGCTGCTGTGTAGAAGATAGAAGTGTAGATTAGTTTCTGTTCCAACTGTGAATCAGTAGCTGTTGCACAGCATTTTTGGCTTTTGTTAATACAACATCCGAATTTTAGTTTGAAAAGCATCCTGTTTTTACAACCAAATAAGTGGTGAGATTAATTCCACTTTAAGATACAATATCAGGAAAAATTATAACAAATCAACAAAAATTTTAAGGAACTAGGGGAAAGGTGTGAGCTTCAAAAGACAAGCTCATTTACAAAATTAAAAATACAGAACTGACTTGTGGTCAATAACCTCAGGCTACATTTTTTTCCTCAGATCCACTCCACCGACACAACATCGGTGGTCGTGATCCCGCAGAGCAAACTGAACCACAGTGGCCAGTACATCATTAAGGCTGAGAACCCTGCAGGCTACAAAGTGGTCAAAGTCAGAGTCAGTGTGTGCGGTATGTAAAGATTATAAGGGGTTTCATGTGCTTTGTATGTGCGGCGATACACAGCGTCACATATTGAAGAGTGTGCAAAGACAGCAGAGTGTAAAATAAATCTAAAATAAATATATCTAGGGTATTCTAATGTAAAATTTACAGAGTCGTGTATTATATAACATCTTGGTGTGTGGCTCTGCAGACCTGCCTGGACCTCCTAGAGACCTGAAGGTGAGTGACATAACAAGGGGAACCTGCAGACTCACCTGGAAACCCCCAAAGTGTGATGGAGGAGACAGAGTGAAGAGCTACTTTGTTGAGAAGAAAACAGTGGCAGGCAAAGCCTGGACCAAGGTATGACCCCACACCTGCAGGATATTACAGAGGGAGCTGTATGGTTGCTGCTCACATGTGAAGTCTGACCCTGTTCTTGCTGTTCCAGGTGAACCCAGCCTGTGTTTCTCAGTCTATGTTGGTGCCAGACCTCTATGATGGTCAGGAGTACCTGTTCCGTGTCCGTGCAGAAAACAGCATTGGGTTCGGCCCATTCATTGCAACCATCCAGAGAACCACAGCCAGAGACCCAATCTGTATGTTTTTGTTGTTTGTCCTACTGTTTCCCTCTGGGTTTAACCACTGTGGCTTTATCATTTAGTTTTTTAGCACTAAAACCTGCATTGACAGACTGCTTGTTAATTTATGGTACATTAATAAAGAATGTTCACATGTGTATTTAGAAATTCAACAGAAAACTGTGGCTCAGGTCTTATGTCTGTTTATTATTCTTATTAGTGACGTTCAGTTGAATGTGGACGATTCATAATTTGTCTTAACAAATTCAAGAGGCTTTATAATCTGATTGTAACACTCCACACAGTTGGCTGTAACCTAAGCTAAGTTGATTTACTTCACATATTTTCATACACAAACATAATTCAAAATGCTCAACACAGAGATGGATAACACATTAGGATGCAAATTAGATAAAACATTAAATGTCAATTAAAAGCAATAATTACATACAAGTAGTTTTAGTGTAGCTGTGGCAGGATAGATTCTCACTGTTCTCATTATATTTTGTACCCCTTTACTTCAGTCTTCCCAAGACAAACCTCTGAGTGCTCTAACGCCAGAGGTGGGTGTACAGTGAAGTCAGTAGGTCATTGGCTAATAGATGGAAAAAAAGTCAAAATAAAGGCAGATAAAGTGCAAAACTGGGTGGAATTAAGAAACATTAATTAAACAGTGGAAAAAAGATCAGTCTGTATTTATAAAGATGAGAAACAGTTGGTGAATAAAACAAAATTTGGTCTTGGTACCAGGCAGAGACTCAGGTCACAATCTACATTACAGTACATCTCTGCAGATATTTTCAATTTATAATATAAAGGTGTATAGATGGGCTGTGAGCTTACCTTTAAACCACTCCGTTTATATTTAATTTCAGACTCAAAAATCAAGACGAAAACTAACTACAAGCACCAGCATTAAATTTCCCATTTCCTGATGAAAGAGTATACATTCTGTGTACATTTGTGTAGGCTTCTTCTCAGCAACACATTTATCCACTGTGTCTGTAGACCCTCCTGATCCTCCAACGAGACTGAAGATCCAGAGTGTGAGAAAGGGCACGGTGACTTTGACCTGGAAAGCTCCAAAGAACGATGGTGGTTCACCTGTAACCCACTACAGTGTCGATCTGCTTTGCTGGGATGCCAGTGGTGCCCAGAAGGAGTCCTGGAGGAGGTAACATTTTAACCAAACAGTCTACATTGGTCCATTTAGTTCCTAATGACCAAGACTTGGCATGGGAACCAGGCCAGGCCAAGTTGATGGCAAAATATAGATCAGTATAAACTTTAAATCTTAAAGTGAAAATTCTTTGTCTTTTAATTCAGACCAGTAGTTTCTGATTTCTTTCACTTCTACAATATTTTTTATTATGCTGGGTGTTACCTGCAGTTGAACTGTATGTGCTGTGTCCTGCAGGTGTAACAGGAGAGATGTGGACACCACCAGTTTCACAGTGGAGGACCTGACAGAGGGAGATGAGTACGAGTTCAGAGTGGTGGCGTACAACGAGGCCGGAGCCAGCCGACCTTCATCCACTGCCGGACCCATCATTATCAAGGACCAGACCTGTAAGACCACAACTCTCAGCATTTCCATTAAAAATGTCAGGGAGTTTCATTTTGAGAAATGTACGATCCAGTGTCTTTGGACTAAGAGTCCGGATACTGCCGCCACACCCGCTCAGACTGAGACCATTCTGTTTTTGTAACTAACTGTTTTAAGGGAGTGCAAAACCAAATTTATGGAACAACTCTTTAATATAACTATGAAATATTTCACTCAGCTATAATTTAAATCAAGTCTTTCACATCCTGCAGGTGCTCCGTCCATCGAGTTGACGGAGTTCATGGAGGCTGAGCAGGGCAGCGACATCAGCATTGTGGCCAAGATTCGTGGCTGCCCATTCCCCACGCTCACCTGGTACAAAGCTCCGCCCCACAAGTCCGACGCTAAGGTCGAGGTTCAGTATGACGAGCACGTCAACAAGATCGTGTCGGACAACAGCTGCACGCTGTTCATCCACCAGGGCAAACGTCCTGACACTGGCCTGTACACACTGGTGGCATCCAACAGCCTGGGCAAGGCCTCCAAGGAGATGAGGCTCAACGTGCTCGGTACGGACAGAGAGATCAGAATTTAAAATGCATATATTTCAGGTTTTACTGACTTAACTGGAATATACCAAGCTGCGTCTGAAAGCACGAGCTGTGTTTAAAAGTTGATATCAGATAGAGGTTAATGAGAAAGCTCTGGGTTTCTACCAGTAACCTGTTTAGCCAAGGAGGCGTCCACATCTCAACTATAGCATTAAATATATATGGCATTTGTGGTGTGAAATATTTTTAGTTTAACGTTTTATTCATTATAGTGTATTTGTTCTTTCTGATGGAAAATGTGGTTGACGTGTTAGTCAAGGCAGCGAGCCTCTGTTAGAAAAAACCCTGAAGATCTGAAGAGGGAAAAACTCTTCAGGTCCCTGAAACAATCAAAGAGCTTGTTTTTGTAATATCACTACTATCCACATTTTAATATTTTACATAAAAATATAAGACAAGGCACATTTATTTTCATACCCAAAGGCAATTCAAAGTGCACACAAAGAGATAAAACATTAGAATGCAAATAAAGTTCAAATGGTAAATGCTAATTAAAAGCAAAAACTTCATGACAGAACAAAGTAGCAACAGAAAAACTCTAAATGAAAATGTCAGTAGTTTCAAAAGAAATATTTGTATCAGCCCAACAACAGATACTGAATTTTTTATATCACCAAATTCAGCTGTGAAATTAGCGAAAGATGTTGTTTATAAACATTGAATTAATTATTTAAATCTGGATTGATTTATAAATTTAAGATGTCAGCTGTAATTTTCAGTGTAAAATAAGAATTTAATAAACATGCATTAAAAAGGTAAAACATGAATACCATATGCTAATAAGCCACCAAAATCACATGTGACTACAGTGTCTGTCACTTTCTAAGCTTGTTTTTCTGGTGCAGGCCGGCCCGGTCCACCCTCTGCTCCCATTAAGTTTGAGGAGATCGGAGCAGATAAGATCACGCTCTCATGGCTGCCACCAAAGGACGACGGTGGCTCCAAAGTCACAAACTATGTCATCTGGAAGAGGGTGGCCAGCAGGAACACCTGGGTGCCCGTCACCAATGAGCCCAAAGAGCGGATCTGGACGGTGGAGAACCTGATGGAGGGACACGAGTACATGTTCCGCATCATGGCCCAGAACAAGTATGGAGTCGGGGAGCCACTGGACAGCAAGCCCGAGGTCGCCCGAAATATCTTTGGTGAGTTCACCCGTGCTTCACAGGAACAGCATTGTGTCCATCATCCATTACCCATACAGCTGGGGTTGACTCCAGCCCCTGGGTGGGAGATACTGGGTGAGAGGCAGGGTCCACCCTGGACAGGTCTCTAGTCTATCACAGGGCTGACATGTAGACACACACAGTTGCTCCTACAGACAATTTAGACTCTCCAGTCAACCTAAGCTGCATGTCTTTGGACTGTGGGAGGAAGCTGGAGTACCCGGAGAGAACCCATGCAGGCACAGGAAGAATATGCAGACTCCACACAGAAAAGCCCCGGGTCAGCTGGGGCTTGAACTTGGAAGCTTCTTGCTGTAAGGCGACAGCAGTCGGTCTGTACGCTTATAGTATTTACACAGTATATCACTAAAAGTGTTTCTGTTCAGCTTTAGGCCTTTTCTGACATTCATCTTTTTACATTAATATTGTGGTGATTGAACAGGATGGTTGCCCAGGTCACTTTTTTTCATAGGTCCCACAGCAGTCTGATGAGGTCAGACATGTAACCTGACCTGTAGCCTGAACCAAATGATATCACGTTAACTAACAAACTATGAAACACTGTATGATAACATGAGTGATAACAGTCAGACCAGCTGCCTTCATCCTGACTGAGGCCATGCCAGAACATGAGCAAACTACATGAACTCAGTTGCTAAGGAGTCACTGTGAGAGCAGGGGGTCATCGCCTGATGCTCAGCCATTAGAACAACATGTTTGACATGTACAGTAACAGGACAAGCCGAACAAATCCAGAGCAGCTCTTAATATAAAAACTGTCAGACCAAGAGATGATTTCCTCCCCTGTTGCTCTTGATCTGGTTAATCTGCTCTTTAAGGTTCTTCTGAATTATGAATATGAACTGAATTATGAACTGATTTCTTTACCAGTCATACTTTAATGCTGTATTCCAGTGGTCAGACTGGAGCTTAATAGTAGAGTACACTACCAGTAAAACATTTGGGTGCACTTTCCTATTGAACTGAAAGGAAAGTGTGTCCAAACCTTTGACTGGTTTTGTACTATTTTTAATGATTATTTGAAAGTGTCTGTAGAGATACAGGAAGGAAATGATGGTAGAGTGAGGGGTCATCAGAGGTCTATAGCCAGATGCTGCAGTTATATGATCTGCTGCACTTCCACTCAGCAACCGGACGCCCAAAAACATGATTATTTTAACCCTCTAACCTTTTGATGATTTCTGTCCACCCTCCTGCAGCCGTCCCTGGCCAGTGTGAGAAGCCAACAGTAAGCAGTGTTACCATGGACTCTGTGACCGTTAACTGGGAGGAGCCCGAGGACGATGGCGGCAGTCCGATCACTGGCTATTGGCTGGAGCGTAAAGAGACAACAGGCAAGCGCTGGACACGCGTCACCCGTGACCCCATTCGTCCCGTGGGCCTTGGCGAGTCATTTGTGGTGAGTGGACTCATTGAGGACTCGGAGTACCTGTTCAGAGTCACTGCCATCAACGCTGCGGGGCCCGGACTCGCCAGCCCTCCCACGGACCCCGTCTTTGCCAGAGATCCAATCTGTAAGATTTACACTCTGGAATCAAACAAATTTGTTTTAAATGCACAGATAACAAGTTTAATCACTTGTCATCTCCTCCCCAGCCCCACCCTCTCCTCCAACCCCAAAGGTTTCTGATTGGACAAAGTCCACAGTGGACTTGCAGTGGATTCCTCCTCTGAAGGACGGCGGTTCCAAGATCAGGGGTTATTGGGTGGAGTACAAGGAGGAGGGCACAGAGGCCTGGGTCAAGGTGAGGGGGAAGTTTAATCATTTGACATCCCTGTGATGAACAAGGCAGGATTGAGAACAGCAGCCATTGTTTTAATAATTTCACGTGGTTCACCCCACCCTAACAAAATGGTTCAATAAGCATAAACAGTTTTGATAATCAAATATGGTGATAATGAGCACGTGGCTGCTTGGTGCACCAGAACAAGGTGAAGAAGATGCCAGACTACACTGGGACAAGCCCCTTAAAGGTGAGATTTGTGGTTTAGTGGAGGTGTTTTTCCAGCATCGTGGTTTACTTTTTCAAGAGGGACTTTAAGGGTGATTACTAAGTGGTTGGTTTTGTGTTACGTGTGTCTGGTTTGTTTGCCCATCTCCATTAAAATGTAGCACACAGCCTATCCCCGATATATATCCAGGACCATCTCCGTCCTAAACGGGACTAGTATTGCCTTCATCTGAAATGCTGCCACACAGCAGCTCTAAAAGTCGACAGTGGAGCATCCGCTATGTCAGTTTCAAATTCTGCAACCTGAATGCAGTTATACTAGTGAAATAACCATATGGAATATCCTTTTACATACATGTCACAGTCCCATGATGGTATTGAGACTTTTTTTATTGCTGTGTCGTGAAATTACAAATATTATTACATCCCTGCTGGTTATGCATTTAAGTTCAACCTGAAATTTTCTTTGATGCAACACATTTTCTTGACTTCTTTGAATTGAACCGGCTCTCATTTGCATCAAGCTCACGGACTTTGAGACAACTTTTTTAAAAGACACCAGGCTAAGAAGGCATTAAAACCATTTTGATCATAAACATGACATTGATATGAATTTTGTTCTAAGAAGGTTTGAAGAAGATTTATCTTAGAAACTGAGTGTTTGTGTTTTTTAGGCCAAGGAGACAGAAATCCGTGGCACACGATTTGTGATCACTGGTCTGAAGCCTGGCGGTCAGTACAGGTTCAGGGTAATTGCCTTTAACGCAGCCGGTAACAGCGAGCCAGGTGAAGTCCCAGAGGTGCTTGAGGTCAACGACAGATTCAGTGAGTTTATCTGAAACTCTTACAAGGGTCTCTGATTTTTACACGTCAGCTGTCTCTCTCACAGCCATCCTTCTATGAAGACATCTTTGTCAAAGTTTTCTAGAACAAACCCACAGTAATATTAAGCTTCTTCCACCCAGTTGCTCCTGAGGTTGACCTGGACGCCTCTGTGAAGGAGAAGATAGTGCTTCACGCCGGTGGTGTGATCCGCATCATTGCCTATGTGTCAGGCCAGCCGCCCCCAGAGGTTAGCTGGAGCAGGGATGGAGCTGCACTGCCTCCCGAGGCTAAAGTGGAGACGACGGCCATCAGCTCGTCTCTGGTTATCAAACCCTGCACCAGGAGACACCGTGGCATCTACATGCTGACTGCCAAGAATGCCGCAGGGGAGAAGAAGAAGAATATCACAGTGGAAGTTCTGGGTGAGACACTTGTCAAAAAAATAAAATATTGAGAAACATGAAAACAATTTAAAAATGTTACTTCTTTAGTTAAACCTTGTTGTGTCCTCCCTCAGACGTTCCTGGGCCTGTCGGTATCCCCTTCACTACTGATAACCTGAGCAGCGACTCCTGCAAGCTCAACTGGTTTTTCCCTGAGAACGATGGCGGCTCCCCCATCAGTAACTACATCATACAGAAGCGTGAGCCTGAGCATAAGGCCTGGACCTCGCTCTCCTACACTGCTAGCAGACAGAATGCTATAGCTCATAACCTCACCATTGGCAAGTCCTACTTCTTCAGAGTGGCCGCCGAGAATGCAGTTGGCATGGGACCCTTTGTGGAGACTGCAGCCCCGGTCATAATCAGGGAACCCATCAGTGAGTCTATTTAAGCAAATGCTGCTGATGGCTGAAGGTCTGAAAGTTGATGTGCTTAACACGAATATACAGATGAGAGAACATAGAAGCTAGTTCTGAGAATAAAGTTAAAATATTAGGGTGAAAAAATTCAAGATTTTCACTTTAAAGGCACAATTTTATGGAAAAAATGTAACTGAATGTGCTCAAAATTTTAAAAACTCTAAATTTTAAGGATTATTCTGAGAAAGTACAAATTTGAAGGAAAGTCAGATTTTTCTGTCAAATTTGTAAGAATAAAATCAGAAGTTCAGGAAAAGTCACGATTTTCAAGAAAGTGTTATTTTTAGTAAAACTAAATTTAGTACTTTAAGATTCTGACTTCATTTTCAGAATTGTTAAAAATGCCAGAGACAAGGGCTGGTTTTTGTTAGTTTAGAAATTTAAAGGCAAGATTCTGGGATTAAAGAATTAGATTTTTCTTGTATTGCTTTTTAATGTGGCCCTAATATTTTTCAGTAGTGTTATCTGTCATCAAACAATTAAGTTAAATTTTGCAGCGAAGATCAGTTTGTATTCACATTACCTTCAGGTGTGCCAGACCGCCCCGAGGCACTTGAGGCCACCAAGGTCACCAAGGATTTGATCACCGTCACCTGGAAGCCACCCAAGTATGACGGTGGCTCAGAGATCATCAGCTACATCATGGAAGCCCGCACAATTGGTAAAGATAAGTTCACTAGACTGACAAAGGAAAAGCTGATGGAAAGGAAGTACACCTATGACGGCCTGAGGGAGGGTGACACCTACGAGTTCAGGGTCATTGCTGTCAATGAGGTCGGACCTGGCAAGCCGTCTTTCTGCACCAAACCGATCACCTGCAAGGATGAACTGGGTGAGCACTTGTTGACAGCTGTTATCTGTTTTAATCGGTATCAGATTGATTGGCAGCACTTGGTTTCAGTAAATGTCTTTTAAAAATCTATGAAAATCAACTTAGGCATTTGAAATACTTTTCTGTTTTATTTAAAAATATCTGGAGTTCAGAATGTGCCTTGGAAATGCATGTTTAAAGTATTTTTATTTGAAAGAAACAAGTTGGTATCATCTGCAAAAAAGGAAGATGATACTGCAATCAAATCACTGATTTAAATAAGAAATAGGAAGAGACCTTGTGGGACACCACACGTATTTCAAATCATATCATACGAATCAATTTATTTACAAACCATCTACAATAAGTAATAGAATTTGAGGGATTGTGAAGTCAGTTCGTTTAGGTCATAATGTGATAATTCAACAAGCATTCCACAACTTCAAAAATATACATTTTTCCTAATTTTCACAATAGTCACAATAGCTTGGATCAAAATTGGAAAATACTCAGCGCATCACTTCACCCCACTTCATTTTATGTCCCTATAGAGCCACCTACCATCGAGCTGGACTTCCGAGATAAGATTATCATCCGTGTGGGCGAGAGCTGCCTGCTGCAGGGTCGCTATGGTGGCAAACCTCCTCCGTCCATTGTGTGGTACCGAGATGATGAGGAGCTGAAGGCTGATAAGCACGTTATGTTAAAGAGCACGTCGACCACCATGTCGCTGGGCCTGTTGAAAGCACAACGCGAGCACAGCGGCAGATATGTGGTGGTGGTGGAGAACAGCACTGGATCCAGGAAGGGGATGTCCAGCATCATAGTTGTCGGTATGTAGGCGGACCTCAGGGAGAAAACGGGCTGATGAAAGTTAGGATCATCAGCAATGAGTATGTGGATGAAGATGCAGCAACAGAATAATTGATTTACATAAGAAAAAGAAGAGTCCTACAAATAGGCCCCTGTGAGACATCACAAGTAATTGTGCTATTTGTTTACATTTACAAATGTTTCACAGCTAAAGCAGACTGCAAAACTGAAAAACTTCAAAACTGCAAGCTCTGCTTAAAAAGATATCCATTTGTTGATAGCATTGCTGATTCTATATTTTGAGACTTTTTCTGACACCACTGTCTTTTCTTTCTTTTCTGCAGACCGTCCAACTCCCCCTGTTGGCCCAGTGGTGTTTGAGGAGGTGCACAGAGAGTACATGGTCATCTCCTGGAAGCCTCCTCTGGACAGTGGTGGTGTGGACATCTCTAACTACATCGTTGAGAAGAGAGACATTAACAGAGACACTTGGACAACGGTGACAGCCGCCACAACCAAGACCACATGCAAGGTGGGTCCAGATGGTTTGTCAGCCTGACTTTGGTGAGATGTCAGAGCATGTTTTTCCCAGTACAAGGGGACTGTCGAATTTCATAGATGTTTACATGTTGTTTTTTGTCCCAGATCCTCAGGCTGATAGAGGGCAGAGAGTACATCATGAGAATCTCTGCTGAGAACCTGTATGGCATCAGTGACCCGTTGGAATCTGAGGAGATGAGAGCCAAAGATCTCTTCAGTATGTTTTTCTCACACACCACTAAGACACGTTTAATTTTCCCACTTTTCTGTTCTCTGAAATTAATTTTCAAGAAATTCCTGACTTTAATCAATTATTTTTTGAAAACTATATCAATTATTCAAAGCTTCAATTCTCAAAGTGATTGTGGTACCAAAAAAAAAGACAACAATTTTAATAGGCTGGAAGGACTACATCCTCCTGCTGTATAAATATTCTTTCTGCATTGTCAGTGAATCCTGAAAAAAGCTGTGTTACCATAGTTTTTGCCCTTGTGCTCATCTGCAGGAGTTCCTGAAGCCCCTGACATGCCAACAGTCAGAGACGTGTATGCCACCAGTGCACTGGTGCTGTGGAACCGTCCTCGGGATGGCGGGAAACCCATCACCAATTACATTCTGGAAAAGAAGGAGCCCACAGCCAATAGATGGTCCAGAGCCACCAGAGAGCCACTATACCCAGCCACTCAGTACCGAGTCCAGGACCTTGTGGAGGGCTGTGAATATGAGTTCAGGGTGATGGCTGAGAATGAGCTGGGAATCGGAGACCCCAGTGTCCCCTCTAAACCCATTCTCGCCAAAGATCCCATCGGTCAGTGTGACAAAGTCATGGAAATATACCTATAATTATGTATATTATCTTGCATTATGTATCTTATTTCCAAATGAGTTTTTTGTGTCTGAAAAAATTGTGGTTTCCTTGTGCATAAAAAATGAAATTAAGATTAAATGGTAAAGGGACTACAGTTGTATAGTGCTTTTCTACCTTACCTGGACAAAGCACTTTACACATTCACCGATTCACTCATTCACAGTCAGTTAGTGTTTATATAGTTTTAGCATTTTGATTATTAATTTGTATTTGTATCGTATTTAAATTTGTGATGACTGTTTTTATGTTCATGTGTGTTTCTGTGATGTGTTCATGTTTAGAGTGCAGTGTTTCCTTTGTATAATGAGGTTTGGTGTGTCAGCAGTGCCCCCCCATTGGTGGGGGTGGTGGGCTGCCTGGACACTTGACCTCTTCTCTCCTGTCCCTTTCGGAGCGCTGTCTTCCTTCCCTAATCTGTGTTTCCTCTATGGCCATGCACTTAATGGATTCATAAAGGCTAGTTATTTTTCGGCGATGGTTATCATCCAAGTTTTTTAGCATTTGCAAAGTCCTTGATAGTTTGCTGGTCGGCGCTTCACTCAGCAATGTGACCACAGCCCGACTGAACGCGAGACATGGCATTTGACATTCAGTGTCAGAGCAGCTGTCAGTCATTGGATCCTGATGCGCTGCAAGGACAGCGGACAGACAGACAGTCTGCACCAGGCCGACCGACAGAAATGTGCCAGACAACAATAGTTTTCATGTGCACATAATCATAACAGGGCAGCACGGTGCCTCACAGCAAGAAGGTTCTGGGTTCGGGCCCCACCCGGGACCTTTCTGTGTGGAGTTTGCATGTTCTCCCCGTGCTTGCGTGGGTTCTCTCCGGGTACTCCAGCTTCCTCCCACAGTCCAAAGACATGCAGCTTAGGTTGATTGGTGTCTCTAAATTGCCCATAGGAGTGTGCGTGTGTGTGGTTGTTCGTCTCTGTGTTGGCCCTGCGATGGATTGGCGACCTGTCCAGGGTGTACCCCGCCTTCGCCCGATTGCCGGCTGGGATTGGCTCCCGTGACCCCGTTCAGGGACTAAGCGGTAGAAAATGAATGAATGAATAATCATAACAGACACCAGGGCAGACATTTCATAGAATGGAGTTCTTTCTGTTGTGTTTAAAAACGCGCTCTGTCTGAATTGGCCTTAACTGCACCTGTGTATTTGACTCGGCCTGTTGTTTTACGGGCTTCCCGGGCAACTCACTGAGGCACTTCATTAAATGATTCATAGATTTTTTTTTTAGAATTTATTCTTTTGGCTGTGGCAGCAAAAATGTTGCAGTGGCGGTTGAATGTTACAAGCGGAAACACTGACAGTACATACGAAATCCAATAGAGATATTTTTAATATACAGACACAGAAAAATCCTACTCCAAAGCTGTTAGACCAGAGGTACATACACATAAAATATACTACTAAACAGATTATTAAGTAAAATTTTTATTGCCCATTTAATTGACTTCTTTGTTATTTTCCCATCACAGTGCGCCCCAGCCCTCCAGTGACCCCCGAGGCCTATGATAAGACTAAGGACTCTGTCAGCCTGAGGTGGAAGACGCCCCGCCATGATGGAAGGGGTCGAATCTTTGGCTACCTTGTTGAGTATCAGAAGCCCGGTGCCATAGAGTGGATTCCTGCCAATGAGACCCCAGAGCAGTGCCCAAACCTTCACTATGTGGTGACGGGCCTAACCGAAGGACAGGAGTATGCCTTCAGGATCTTCACTGTCAATGCCGCCGGCAAATCGGACCCTGCATATGTCAGAGAGCACATCAAGGTCCATGACAGACTGGGTAAGGTGTTCAATTGTAACTGCATTTATTTTAATGCACTTTTGTTTAACCTCTAGAGTCCCTGCGTCCTCATATGAGGACCGCACAGCTTGGGTTTCCAAAGCTCAGGACTCTAGAGGTTAAGGCTTTGCGAAACGTTTGTCCTAAAATAAATTAAAAACTGATATATAACACCATAACAATTTCATCTATGTATTTTTCAGAATTTAAAAGTATAATCATATATGTAACTCAGTTTTACCACAGTCTAGTCTGTGAAGCCAACAGAGTGCGTTTTATTGGCTAGCTAGTTAGGGATCTGGTTGCTAATGAAACTGTATAAAAATAATAATAATAATAATACTTTATAATGGGTAAAATTTTCCCAGTTGATGAGCTGAGTGGAAATAACTGCTTTTCAGGTCCATACAGGTCTACTTAAGGTTTTCTAAATGGGGCCTGTCTAAAAAGATACCTTTTTAGTATAGACTTAAAAAGCGATAACTCAGTTATGGACCCTAACTCCAGCAGTATAGAGTTCCAGAGCCTGGGGCTGTAAACAGCAAACACACGATTGCCCCATTTTTTGTATGTTGTTCGCGGGACGACCAGGGACACCTGTTCCGAGGAACGCAGAGCCCTAAGTGGAGTGCGAATGGACAGCAGATCGAACAGATATAATGGAGCGAGGCCATTAATAGATTTGAATACAAGTAATAACACCTTAAAATCAATTCTGGACTTCACTGGCAGCCAGTGTAGCAAGTAAAGAACAGGAATGATGTGGGAATACTTGAGGGTATTTGAGAGCAGATGAGCAGCAGCATTCTGTACCATGTGTAGCTTTCGAAGAAGAGATTGGTTAATTCTGATATAAAGGGCATTACAGTAATCGAATCAGAAAGAAATAAAAGCATGAATGGCTTTTTCTAAATCGACATGACAGAAAGGGCTTCACTTTAGTTAAAAGCCTCAGGTGAAAGAAGCTGGCTTTGACCACAGACCTGACCTGTTTGTCGAATTTAAGGCTGCTGTCGAACAACACTCCTAAGTTTTTGACAGTACCCGTAAGTGATGGGACCAAGGGCCCTAGATGAGGTACAATAGCGGAGGAATCGGGGCTAAAAACAATGTATTCCGTCTTACTTTCATTTAGATGAAGAAAGTTCTGGGATAGCCAATGTTTAACATCACCAAAGCAATTGTGCAAAGGGATTAGAGCATTCGAATCACGCTGCACCAGCGGCAAATAGATCTGAACATCATCTGCATAAAAACGAAAGTGGATGTTGTGCCTCAATATGATTGAGCCGAGAGGAGACATATATATAAAGAAAAAAGTAGCGGAGCCAGAATCGAGCCTTGGGGAATGCCAGAAGAAAGAGGGGTAGAGGCAGAGGAAACGCTGTCAATAACTACCGAGAAGGACCTATTCGTCAAAAAAGACGTAAACCACTGTAACACCGTGCCTCTGAGGCCGATGTAATGTTCCAGATGGAAGAGAAGAACTGCATGGTCGACGGTGTCAAAGGCTGCGGAGAGGTCTAAGAGAGCTAAAATGACAGTGTATGTTGACTGTTATCATAAATACACTAAGGAGTTTCCACAATAACATTGGTGTGTCTCTTGTTTTCATCTCAGACTATATAACCATGTCATCATATAGCTTGAAATGTGTACATACATAGTCATTATAAATTTTAACTTGCTTGTTAGATTTGAACAGTGCAAGTATTATTAATTTGTAAATGTATTCCCATTTCTGTCTACAGAGGAGCCAGAGTTGCTGCTGGACGCTAACATGGCACGTGATCATCTGGCCATGGTAGGCACTGACATCACCCTGAGTGCTACCATTAAGGGCATACCAACACCCACCATCAGCTGGAAGAAGAACGATGGAGATGTTCCTTCTCACATCGCCGTGGTTGCCACCGCCACTGGCAGCAAAGTCTGCATCCCGAAATGTGTTCGTGCAGATTCTGGCAACTACACCATCACCGTGGAGAATGCTGCTGGAAAGAAATCGGCAACCGTAGCTGTACTTGTGCTGAGTAAGTGAAACATCCACCAAAACTAATATAGGATTTGATCTAACAATTTTTAAAGATTGATATACTTTGTGTTTACATTAATATACAGTCATGCCATGAAGTAAAAGTATATCTGAATTTAGTATATATGCGAATTTTACTCTAACCCACTTTTGTTTCCACCAGACAAGCCGTCTCCTCCTAGAAACCTGGTGGTCTCCGAGGTGACCAGCGAGTCCGCCTACCTGATGTGGAAGCCTCCTGAGGACAACGGTGGTGCTGTCATCTCCCACTACGTTGTGCACAAGAGGGACGTGGCCTCAGAGCAGTGGGTGCCTGTTGCCGCAGCCAATAAAAAGCTGAGTCTGATGGCCATGTACCTGATGGAAGGAATTCAGTACCTGTTCAGAGTGGCTGCAGAGAATCAGTTTGGCAGAAGCGACTTTGTGGTGACCAAGACACCCATCAAGGCCGTTGATCCTCTCTGTGAGTAAAACTTGTGTTTAATTTTTATTTTGGAAAAAGTAATGATCTTTTACAGTTTTGTGTAAATTGTGATGCTTCTAAATCCTGAAGGCTCCACTCTCACTGGATGTCAGCGGTGTCACTTTTTCATCCAGATAATTGCACCTAAATCTTGTCACAAAGCAAAAAATTGTTAAATTAATGAGCATCATTAATCAACAGTCTTTAATATTAGTAACAAAATTTAAATCCACCAATAATCAGCAATGAATTGTCCTTTCCGGGACATCTTTCAGATCCTCCTGGTCCACCCAAGAACCTGCACCATACTGATGCAGACAAGACAGAGGTGTGGTTGGAATGGGAGTGGCCTGACCGCACCGGAGGAAGTGAAATCACTGGGTTCATTGTGGAGCACCAGGAAGAGGGCCAGACTGACTGGGTCACCTTTAAGACTGTGAGCAACAATCATGTCCATGTCACTGGTCTGCAGGAGGGCAAGACTTACCGCTTTAGGGTCAAAGCTCAGAATGCCATTGGTGTGAGCACTCCTGACACCAGTGTCCCAATCACATGCCAGGAGAAGACATGTAAGGCACATGATTCTTATGGAGTTGTTACTGCAAAATCCACTCGTTTTTTAGAGGCACTTTCTAATATTGTTGCTGTTTTGTTTTCTCAGTGCCACCAACTATTGAAGTTGATGTGAAGCTTATTGAGGGTCTTGTTGTCAAAGCTGGCAGCACTATTACCCTTCCAGCCAAGATGACAGGCATTCCTATTCCCACTGCAAAATGGCTGACTGATGGCAAGGAGATTGCATCAGAGGGCCGCTATCACATTGAGTCTACGGGATCCTCAACCACCCTCAGTATCCCTGAGTGCCAGAGAGGAGATACTGGAGAGTACATTGTCACTGTGTCCAATCCTGCTGGCAGCAAGTCCGCTGCCCTACACGTCACTGTGCTGGATCTTCCAGGTCCACCCATTGGACCCATCAACATCTTGGAAGTCACCCCTGATCACATGATGATTCAATGGAGAGCACCCAAGGATGATGGTGGCACGTCCATCATCAACTATGTGGTGGAAAAGAAAGATGTGAAGAAGCCATGGGAGCCCTGGTCTGTTGTTAGCTCTAGTGGCGTCAGCACCACGGCCAAGGTGCCCCGACTGGAGAAGGGCCATGAATACATTGTTCGTGTCCGTGCAGAGAACAAGATTGGCATTGGCGCTGGGCTTGAGAGTCCCCCCACTATTGCCAAACACATGTTCAACCCTCCTGGTCCACCTGGCCATCCTGAGTGTTCTGATATCACAGAGAATGCTGTTACGCTGCAGTGGACCCTGCCTGACTACGATGGAGGAACCCCCATTATTGGCTATGCGATTGAACGCAGAGAAATGACAGGGAAGTGGATCCGTGTCACTAAAACTCCAGTGCTGGACCTCAGATACAGAGTTTCAGGTCTTTTTGAAGGCAACACCTATGAGTTCAGAGTGTTCGCTGAGAACAGTGCCGGTATCAGTAAGCCTTCTCGTACCTCTGACCCCATCAAAGCCACTCGTGCTATTACCAAACCTGGACCTCCTGTCAATCTTAAACTGAAGGACTGGAGTAAGTCCTATGCTGACATCTGCTGGACCAAGCCTATAAGAGATGGTGGCAGTCCCATTCTTGGCTATGTGGTTGAAGCTCAGAAGTCAGGAACTGCACAGTGGAACAGAATCAACAAGGACCTTATCAAAATATGTGCCTACAGAGTGCCAGGCTTCATTGAAGGAATGGAATACAGAATTCGTGTCAGAGCCACCAACAAGGTTGGAGACAGTGAACCTAGGGAACTAACTGATTCCATCTTGGCAAAGGACATTCTGGTGCCCCCCGAGGTTGTTGTTGATGTGTCCTGCCGTGACTCCTTGACAGTCAGGGTAGGTCAAATCATCAGTTTGATCGCTAAGGTGAAGGGTAGACCAGATCCAGATATCACTTGGACCAAGGATGCCAAAGCCTTGTCCCGGGATAAGCGCTATGAAATTAACAACAACTACCCTTTGTGTGAACTGGTAATCAATAATTCAGTCAGGTCAGACCATGGTAAATATGCCATTGTTGCCAAGAACAGTAGTGGACAGGCCCAGGCCACAATTCTTGTCAATGTCCTGGACACACCAGGAGCTTGCCAAAACCTGAAAGTGGCATACGTGACCAAGAACTCCTGCATGGTGTCCTGGGAGAACCCTGAGGACAACGGAGGCACAGAGATCACTCACTACATTATTGAATGTCGTCAGCCCAGCCAGAGAGGATGGACATTGGTCTCCAGTGACTGCACCAAGCGCCTGATAAAAGCTCCTCTTACTGAGGGTTGTGAGTACTTCTTCCGGGTCAGTGCACAGAACAAGATTGGTGCTGGCCCACCCACTGAGACCAAGACACCTATACTTGCAGTTGATCCCATTGAGAAGCCTGGTGAACCCATTGACTTCCATATCTCTGAGATTGGCAAAACCTTCTGCTTCCTCAAGTGGAAGAAGCCAGACTATGATGGTGGTAGCCGTAACCTGGGTTATCATGTTGAGAAAATACCAAAGGCGGCTGAAGAGTGGGAGAGACTGCACAGGGGTGCCATTAAGGAGACTTACTTCATGGCTGACAGGTGCATAGAAAATCAGATCTACCAGTTCAGAGTTCAGACTAAGAATGAGGGAGGTGAGAGCAGCTGGGTAACCACAGCTGAAGTCCTGGTTAAGGAACAGCTTGTGGAGCCTGAGATCAAGATTAAACTTGATGGAACCCTTGTGGTCAAGGCAGGAGACTCCATTCCTATTGAGGCAACAGTGAAGGGCAAACCCCATCCTGATGTCAAATGGACCAAAGATGAGAACAAGGAGGAGATTAAGAAGGGCCCCAGACTTCAAATTGAAACCGGTGCTGACTTCTCAAAGCTGCTGCTTACTGCAGCCAGGCGCAGTGACAGTGGAAAATATGTTGTAACTGCCTCCAATAGTGCAGGAACCTGCTCTGCTCATGCCAAGGTCAATGTTCTGGATAGACCCGGCCCTGTCAGGGACCTCAAGGTGTCCGGTATCACTACTGATAGGTGCCATTTAGCCTGGGAAATCCCAGAGGATGATGGTGGCTGTGATATCTACAACTACATCATAGAGAAATGTGAGACCAAGAGGGGAGTCTGGTCAGTCCACTCCAATGCCGTCATCACCACTAAAGCTAAAGTCACCCGTCTTATTGAGGGTAATGAGTATATGTTCAGAGTTCGTGCTGAGAATAAGATGGGTCCTGGCCCTGCAGTGCAGAGTGAGACCATTGTTGCTGGCACCCAGTTCAGTGTACCTGATGCTCCTGAAGCACCAGAGGTCACCAAGATTGCCAAGGAGGAGATGACTGTGCAGTGGTCAGAGCCTGAGAAAGATGGAGGAAAGCCAATCACAGGTTATCTGTTGGACAAGAAGGAGGAGCATGCCGTTAGGTGGTCTCCTGTCAACAAAGATCCAGTTCCTGGAACTCGTTTGACAGTTACTGGGCTCCTGCCCCACCATGACTACCAGTACAGAGTTAAGGCTGTCAATGAAATTGGCACTGGCAGCCCAAGCAAGCCTTCACGTGTCATCACTGCCAAGGATGCTGTTGGTATGTGGTCAATAATAATGTTTACAGTGTAGTTAAAATGTCTTAACACATTTTGTTCATGTGGTATTTCTATAGATAAAACCACAGCTTTGTCTTTTCATACAGGGCCTCCTGCACCTCCTACCAACCTGAAGGTTCTGGATAGCACCAAGTCCTCTGTGACCCTGGGCTGGACAAAGCCTGTATCTGATGGTGGAGCACCCATCATTGGTTATGTTGTAGAGATGAGGGCACAGGGAGCAGCCAAGAAAGGAGATGATGGCTGGAAGAGGTGCAATGTAGCAGCTCAGCTGGTTGTCTGTGAATTCACAGTCACAAGTCTGGATGAGAAGTCTGCATATGAATTCAGAGTGTCAGCTCAGAATCAGGTGGGCATGAGCCTGCCCTGTGACTTGGAGGGTGCTGTGTACCCCAGGGAGATTCTAGGTGAGGAATTCATTGAATCTTAATAGCTATAATAACGAGTTAGTTGTTCCACATGATGCCATTGGGGGGGGTTAGTCTACGAATGTACTGGTGACATCAAGCTGACTGTTTCTTCGAACAGAGGCACCAGAGATCGACTTGGATGCCAGCTTGAAACAGGGGTTGACAGTGAGAGCTGGCTGTCCCATAAGGCTTTGTGCCACCATCAGAGGCAGACCATCTCCCAAGGTGGCTTGGAGCAGGATGGGCATTGACAATGTGGTTAGGAAGGGAAACGTTGACATCATCGACACCATGACCTTCCTTGTCATCCCTGACAGTACCCGTGATGATGCTGGCAAATATTGCCTAAATCTGCAGAGCCCTGCCGGAGAGAAAGCTGTGTTTGTCAATGTTAAGGTTCTAGGTGAGCCCTGGTTTTCTGATTTTTTTTTTTTTTTTTAATGATGCATATGAGTGTACAAATTTAACTTTGGTGCAGTCAACAATCAAAAAAGTGCTTACTTGCATCAAAGTACCATTTCTCATTTGAATTTAAAAACCTGTCATTTTCTGCTTTATCTCACAGATACTCCAGGGCCTGTGATGAATCTGGAAGTTACTGACATCACACAGACATCAGTCACTCTGTCTTGGACTCCACCAGAGATCAATGGTGGCAGTGAGGTCACTCACTACATTGTTGAGAAGCGTGAAATTGACCGCAAGACATGGGCAACTGTCAAAGCTGAAGTTGAGAAGGATCAAATTCCCTTCAAAGTCAGTGGTCTGATTCCAGGCTCTGAATACTACTTCCGAGTCATAGCTGTCAATGAATATGGTTCTGGGGTTCCCAGAGTGACACCCACTTCCTACCTGGCCTCTGATCCTGTCAGTATGTATCATCTCTTAATCACACAGTGTGACACCAGAGCTAAGAACTCATAACCAGCTTAAAGTGGACCACTGTGCTCACTCGTATCTTTTCTTTTCACCAGTTATTAGAAACACTTGAACACACCTGTCTGATTTGCTATTGTAGGCAGGCCAGATCCTTGTCAAAAGATTGAGGTAGTGGAGACTACTAAGAACAGCGCCACAGTTGCCTGGGTGAAGCCAATGAGGGACGGTGGTGCCAAAATTGACGGTTATGTAATTGAATACATTGAGGTCAAACCCCCTCGAGAGCCTCCAGCACCTGTGCAGGTTTGTCATGTAATCACACGGATTCTTCTCTGACTGCTTCAATCAACTGTTCATTTGATTTAAAAAAATCCAAAGATTTTGTTCTGTTCTGTTATTGTACTGCAAGACTGAAGTTACTCAAACTGTGATTGAGATACACTAAAAAAATAAACCTCGCTGCTATACTACAGATATTTATGCTCTTACTTAATTTTGCAATTCAGGTTCTTCTCTTACTGAGTGCACTAGAAAAGTATGAATCATGAATTTCCAATCCTCAACTTACCACAGGTTCCAGAAGGAGAGAAAGCTCCTCCACCACCTCCTCCTCCAGTGGTAGTGGAGGAAGAAGCAAAACCTGCAAAGGAAGTGTGGAACACCTACACCACAGTGAAAGGTTTAACAGTTAGTGTCAATGGCCTGAAGGAGGGCAAGAGATACAAGTTCAGAGTGGCTGCCAAGAACATTATGGGGCTGAGCTTGTTCACAGAGACCAGACAGCCAGTCGAGATCAAGGAACAGATGTGTAAGTTGTTACATCAGCTTTATAAGAGAGATCATTAGGAAGTAGATCTAGTCATTATCCATGACAAGTCACAATAAACAGTTTATCTTATTTCTGGCGATCTCATGATTAGGGCTTGTTTTGTGTTTTTGAAATAACAAACACTGACGATTGATAAACACTCAAATGTAGTACTGTACGATCCAAGCAAAGCCCTAAATAAAACTACCCTCTCATCTCAGCTTCCCTATACTGTATATTCTCTCAGATCTAACCAAATCCTTGTGTCTTCACCTGCAGTGGAGCCAAAGATTGTCATGCCAGACTCAGTGATTGAGAGAGCTGGAGCCAAACTCAGAGTGGAGGCACTGGTTTCTGGAAAACCTGCACCAACCTGCAAGTGGATGCGTGGTGTGGCTGCGGTAGTCCCGTCCAGCCGTCTGGCTGTACACCAGTCCGGCAACCTGTGTGTTCTGATCATCAAAGATGTGTCAAGGACTGACAGCGGAGAGTACAGCCTGGAGGCTGAGAACAGCTCTGCAAAGGTTGTCCAGGCACTAAAGATTGTCATCAGAGGTCAGTCTTACCGTGTTATCTTAAGATGATATGAAGAAATCAATTTACAAATTGGGCTTGGCAATGGAGAAAGTGACTTTTCTGTGTATTTCAGACATCCCTGGTCCTCCAGAAGGCCCTGTGGTGATCAGCGACATTGACTCTGATGCCTGTTCCCTGTCCTGGAACAAACCACTGGAAGATGGAGGCAGCAAAATCACCAACTATGTGGTGGAGAAATGTGATGTGAGTAGAGGTGACTGGGTCACGGCTGACTCTTCCAGCCCAAAGACCACTTGCAGGCTTGGAAAGCTTATCCCTGGAAAGGAGTATGTATTCCGCATCCGTGCTGAGAACTGCTTTGGTGTGTCAGACCCCATTCAGTCTGACAGGATGGTGGCCAAATTCCCCTTCAGTAAGTGTAACTGAAATATGCCCCGAGTGCAGGCATCGATTAGCTTTAGTTGTAAGCATCTGCCTAAAAATATTTTTATCATCGACAGTCATTTTGTCTGTTTTTGTCACCAGATGTTCCTAGCGAGCCCCTCAACTGCCATGTCAACAAGACCAATAAGGACTGTATGTTTGTGGCTTGGGATAAGCCAGAGAGCGACGGAGGCAGCCCCATCACAGGTTACTACATTGAGCGTAAGGAGAGGAACAGTCTGCTGTGGGTAAAGGCTAATGATACAGTTGTCCGTAACACCGAGTACCCATGTGCTGGCCTCATCGAAGGCTTGGAATACACCTTTAGAGTGTCTGCCATCAATCGAGCTGGTCAGGGTAAACCAAGCAAGAAGACCGACTTTGTCACTGCCAGAACACCCATTGGTATGTTTGCCACCAACACCTATGCAAAAGTGTATTTAAGTAAGTCAGTGGTATTGTTATATTTCTGCTCATTTGTCTCATTCTGTCTCAGACACTCCAGGCAAACCTGAGGTCCTGGATGTAACCAAGAACTCTGTCACTCTGGTTTGGACTCGTCCCAAGAATGATGGTGGAAGTAAGATCATTGGGTACTTCGTTGAGGCCATGCAGGTGCCAGGAGACACTTGGATACGCTGCAACACCAGCAGCCAGAATGTCCCAAGAGAAGAGTATACAGTGACTGGCCTGGAGAGAGATCTGCGGTACCAGTTCAGAGTCATTGCCAAAACTGCTGTCAATATGAGCAAACCCTCTGAGCCTTCAGACCCTGTCCTGGTTTGTGTTGAAAATGGTGAGATTATGATTTAACTGTCTATTGACAAGGCCGATAAGTCAGTTACTGTGATAACAATGTTACTGTTGGCTACCATTAGCTTTTGCCTTTGAAAAATTGCAAAGAGTAGTATCTCAAAGATCTGAGCCATAAATCTTACTTGTCTCATCTTCATTAAAAACAGTTCCTCCAAGGGTGGAGCTCAATGCCAGGATGCAGAAGGGTTTGAAGGTAAAGGCAGGATCCACAGTACTCCTGGAGGCTGAGGTGTTTGGTAAGCCCATGCCCAGGGTGGCCTGGAAGAGAGGTGATGATAACCTGAAGTCAGGTGAAGGCCAGGTTATCACCCATCTCAGGCATCACTTCCAGCTGGAGATGACAGAAGTCACCAAGGAGCACACGGGAACCTACACCATCCTGGCCGAGAATGCCAGCGGCTCCAAGACAGCTGAAATCCAGGTCAATGTCCTGGGTGAGTATTGTGATTTTTTGTTGTCCTCAGAAACTCTGCCTATTTCACAGTCAATAGGCTGCTGCATAATATCCACACAGCTTCCCCACTCAACATCTTGTGTTTAATTAGCTGATATTTGATTTTTGTGTCGCCTCAGATGTGCCTGGCCCTCCTGCCAGTGCCAAATACGCTGAAGTGTTTGCCACCAGCATCAAGCTGTCCTGGCAGCCTCCTTTGAAGGATGGTGGCGCTCCCATTAGCGGTTATATTGTGGACAAGCGTGAGACCAGTAGAGCTAGCTGGGCACAGGTCTCTGCCAAGATCAAGGGTGACATTCTTGAGTTCAACATAGAAAAGCTGATTGAGGGTCATGAGTACCAATTCCGAATCCGTGCTGAGAACATGTGGGGGGTTGGAGACCCCCTCATCACCAGCCCTGTCATTGCCAAGAACCCATTCAGTAAGTTATCGTCAATATTTCATCTGGTTTCATACATAACAAACATCAGTGCCAGTGAAGAACATTAGCAATTAGTGCAAAAGTTGAAACCAAGTCTTTAACTGTGACATAAGACTCATACTCTGCTAACATCTAATGCTTCTTACCATACTGTGCCCAGATTTGGTTGCTTAATACAAACTTGAAGTACATGTTTAATATCAAAACTAAAACCTTAACTGTGGTGTCACTTCCAGCTGTCCCTGGTCCTTGTGAGGCCCCAGTGATCACCAATGTGACTAAAGATCATATGACAGTGAGCTGGAAGGAGCCTGCTGATGATGGAAAGTCCCCCATCCTGGGCTACCTGCTGGAAAAGAAAAACACCAAGGAAATAAACTGGACCAGAATCTACAGGAAGCCCGTTACAGAGAGGACCGTGGATGTCACAGGCCTCACAGAGGGAAATGAGTATGAGTTCAGAGTCATTGCTGTCAATGCGGCAGGGCTTGGCAAGCCCAGCGAACCGTCTGCTGGCACCATTTCTCAGAATCCCATCAGTGAGTCCCATGACCTCTGAAAACTTTGCACAGTTCTTTTGTAATGAGATATTACACATACTGTTAGAGAGATCAAAGCCAAGTTACTTCATTTGTACCCATGGGTAAATGTGGCTTTCAGTACAAGAGAGTCATCCATAGTACCACACATACAGACACCTACAACAATAATCATCATCATACAACAAAATACAAAGGTCCATAATGCTCGATGTTCACATTATCACTATGGAAATAAAGATACATAAACATCTGTGTTATTTGTGCACCATCCTTATGACTTGTTTATACCAATAATATCTGTGGGGACAAAACTATTTCTATACCAGTTTATTCTACACTTTGGGACTACAAAACATCATCCAGAGGTGAAAAGCTGAAACTAATAGTACGAGGGGTGTCTCATCAATCAAAACTCAGCCAGATGCACACTGTACCTGTCTAGTATACAGGGTTGCTAGGTCAGGTTGTGGCTGCAAAATCGACCTAGTGGCCCACCTGACAATATGGTTCAGAGAACTTCTGCTTTTCAAAGATAAGAAACCAAACAATGACACTAAAGAAAAAGACAAAACCAATTCTATAAAACCGGGATAAAATAAAATCACCATAGTTTTGTCAAAATGAAAACGGGACAACCTCCACAGCCCCACAATATGCCTCAAATTTCAATTTTGTGTCAATTATTGTTCCCAAATATTTGTATAATTTGTACACATTCCACTGTCTGACCCTTAATGGATGTGACCATAGGTGTAGCACTGCCAGAACGCTCTGCCAGTTTTTTTTTCCAAGAGAGAAAAAAGAATATTTGCATAATCCGGTTGAAATTTATAGCGTTGCATTATTGTGAGCGCTTGAAGATCCAATCATTAGTAAAGTTTGTCCTGTGAAGCGGAATGCTTTGAGTTTTGGTTAAAATTTAAAGTGTGGTGATTGTTTCACAATGTCAACTAAAACAATGTGCACTGCCATGTACAGAATTCCACAAATTTCCCACGAGTGTTTGTGTGTTGGCCAATCACATATTCATAACGTAGACAAGTGACAGAATGAAACTCAGATCATCCAGACTGACAGTCTAGGGTGTAATCTCTCCAGTGGGCCATGGGGACAAACACCAGATGTGACAATCAGCAGCAGGAAGAGACATCAAATTTAAGTGATGCTGGGATTTAAGCAGACTGTTTTACCTGTGGGTGAAAAGCTGTAGCTCTACATGACATAAGTAGGACACAGGATGGCCAGTCACAGCCCCACACTTAGCTGATGTGTTCACTGTTGCTGGTTGCCATGTAAACCAGCATGAAGCAGTCAGTGATTTGTTTCCAATCACATTATTCATGTTGGAAAATAGTTGCTGAAAACAGGAAAAGACTGAGAACTATGTAGTGCTGAATGGTGGAGCTAGACCATTTTATCATTCATTTTTTGGGTGGGGCAGAAAGCCTGGCTCCATGATGCACTGGAGCCATCCTTAACTCTGTTTTGCCATGATAATTTAAAACTTCAACTCCTTCATAGCATTGGACAAATCAGACTAGCCCCTCTTCAAAGACTTTATATGTAGCCTAAATGAGGTCATTGTGCTCTTCCCCAGCTCCTCCTGGCCCTGTTTTGAATCCCACTGTAATAGACACCACCTATGACACCATCAGTCTCACCTGGACTGCCCCCACCAATAACGGTGGAAGCCCCATCATTGGATACTTGGTGGAGTGCAAGAGGACTGACACCACAGACTGGATTCGCTGCAATGTGCCCAGGAACCTGCAGGAGACCAACTACACCATCCAGAACCTCATTGATAAGGCAGAGTATCAGTGTCGCATTACTGCCGTCAACAAGGTTGGCTTCGGCGAACCAGTTCAAGTACCCGGCAAACATGTTGCCAAGGACATCACTGGTATGTAATTTTCTGATTTCTCAAACTATGTCTTTTTTTTTTTTTTGTTCTGTAGGACTGAGTGTAAGTAAAAACAGCATCACTGACAGGGTATACAAGATATAACCTGGATTTTTCTGTAGTGTAAATCTGACCCAGACCTGTAAAGATGTGACTTTTTTATAAGTAGAAGACTTTAACAGAATTACAAAAGCCTGCTCACATCATGTTAGCCTGGATCAATAAGGCCATGGTGTATTTAGATTTTACTTATTAACCTAGCCTGGCTGGATAGTTACTATATACATAAGAATATTCAGCAGAAATGGCATTTTACTAACAGTTTTTTTTTGCTCTTTTGCTCAGTTTTTTTGTATATTAGGTATTTGCAGCTTTAATATTATACCGTTTATTGTCCTTTCCTCACGCTATCACTCATAAAAATCTGTACATGCTTATCTAGTTGCTCCCGAGGCAGAGCTGAGCGCAGAGCTAAAGGAGGGCCTGAAGTTGCGTGCTGGCACCACCATGAGGCTGCATGCCACCATCAAGGGCCGTCCCACTCCTAAGATCACCTGGGAAAAGATGAATACCAACATCAAGGACCGCCATGGCATTGTCATCAAATCCACCAACACTGACACCATGGTAAAGGTGGAGAATGTCAGCAGATATGATGCTGGCAAATATGTCCTGAACCTGGAGAGTTTGGCTGGCATGAAGATGTACACCATTGTTGTCAAGGTTCTTGGTGAGTGAAGGACATTTATTGTCTGTGATTGCTTAGTTTGTTTGCAGTGGTTGTACTTTGTACAGACTGGGGTCAGCAACTCATGGTTGGACTAATCAGAAACCGTAGTATGTTCTAAATTTTTTAGGTTTATATTTTAATTATAAAATGTGTTTTTGTCAGTCAATCAGTTTGTACAAAGTACAATCGCTCAGGCCGCTGTAGCTCTGGAGTCAGAGCCGGTCATTCCTTAACCGCAGAGTTGGCGGTTCAATCCCTGGCTCCTCCAGTCCACAGTCAAATTGTCCTTGGACAAGATATTGAACCTCAAGGTGCTCCTAGTGGTGACTGCCATCAGTGTGTGAGTATGTGTATGATTGTATGGTGGCTTCACCACCATCAATGTGTGTGTGTGTGTGTGTGTGTGTGTGTGTGTGTGTGTGTGTGTGTGTGTGTGTGTGGGTGAGTGAAACGTATGCGCA
>NW_018128078.1:553598-564202 GCF_001952655.1 Monopterus albus
TGTGTCCCCACCCTCCATGTGTGTGTGTGTGTGTGTGTGTGTGTGTGTGTGTGTGTGTGTGTGTGTGTGTGTATGGGTGAATGAAATGAATGGGCAAATGCTGTAAAGCACTTGGAGTGTGCTTGAATGTGTACAAAAATGCTATATAAGTACAAGTCCACTTACCATTTAAACCTCTCCAGATACTCCTGGACCACCAGTCAACCTAATGGTGAAAGAGACATCCAAGGACAGTGCCTCCATTTACTGGGATGCTCCTCTGATTGATGGTGGCTATGAAGTTACCCATTACATTGTGGAAAAGCGTGACACTGAGAGGAAGGCCTGGTCCACCATCTCCAGTGACTGCACCAAGACATCATTTGAGATACCAGACCTAGATGCTGGACGGTCCTACTACTTCAGAGTGTCAGCAGTCAACAAGCTTGGAGCTGGAGAGTGTTGTGAGACAGCTGACTCAGTCAGAGCAACGGGTGGGTTGGATGATCATAGATTTTGTACTATGTTCATACAAATATGATACTCACTGCATTCCTGTTTACGTTTTCAGAGGCACCTGGGCCTGTCATGGACTTTAAGGCTCTGCTAGTTACCAAACGTTCTTGCACTCTAAGCTGGAAGAAACCACTCACCGATGGTGGCAGTCGAATCACCTGCTATGTACTGGAGGTACTCAATGGGGAAGACAAGTACAAGGAGCTAATGAGGTCCAAGAACATGCAATACAGTGGCAAGGACCTTGTGGAGGACAGAGAGTATACTTACAGAGTCAAGGCTGTGAATGACTCAGGAGAGAGCTCTGCCAAACAGCTCAAGGTGGTTGCCAAAGACCAGCTCAGTAAGTTTCCATATTTATAATACTTGTAGACAAAGAATTATTTAAGAAAATGTGTGAAACAGTTTAAGTGCTTGCTCCTTCCCCCTGCAGTCCCTCCCAGCTGTGACTTGAGAGACCTGCCCGACATGTGCTACATTGCCAAGGAAGGCAGCACTGTCCGTCTGAAGATCCCAATAGCTGGCAAACCTACGCCTAAGGTCTCCTGGAAGAAGGGAGAAGACGAAGACCTGACAGATACCGGCCGAGTCTGTGCTGAATCCTCTGCAATCAACACCACCCTACTGATCAGAGACTGCCAGAGGAGTGATGCTTCCAAATACACCATCACCCTGAGGAACAGCGCAGGAAGTAAGGAGTCTACCATCTTCATCAGGTAAGAATCAAACTCTACTATGGCTGTTAATTTGAGGGCGTGTAATACAACACAAAATATTTCTTCTCAAAATGTGTCATACTGTGTTAGTTTCAATCATATCCATGCATTACTGGCTATTATAAAATAATAAATAAATGAAAATAGAAAAAACTATTGAATCTATCTCTGTTTAGGGTGGTGGGTAAACCTGGCATCCCTGTTGGACCCATTAAGTTCAAAGATGTTGCTGCTGACGGTGTTACGCTGAAGTGGGCCGCTCCCACAGATGATGGTGGTTCAGAGATTACCAACTACATCCTGGAAAAGAGGGACTTCATTACCAACATGTGGGTGACTGTGTCTTCCACTGTGGAGACCAACACCATGAGGGTGACCAGTCTCCATGAGGGCACAGAATACATCTTCAGGGTCTCTGCTGAGAACAAGTACGGTGTTGGAGAGGGACTCAAGTCTGACCCCATTGTTGCTAAACATCCATTCAGTAAGTGGCTGTAACTTATTTAAAAGGCTGATTGTTTAGGTATTGAACTTAAAAATTGAGCTTTTCCTGACTACTGTGTTGCTGGTTGTCGACAGATGTCCCCGATGCTCCTGCTCCTCCTCAAATCATGAGCATGCGTCACAACTCTGCTTACCTGGCCTGGTCTGACCCCAAAAAGACTGGAGGCTCTCCAATCACAGGTAGAGTCAGCCTGAATACATTTGACCTACATACAGTCAAACAGCTATGTTGTTTATTCTTATATGACGTACACTGTATCATTACTTCTTAAAGCACCGTGTTTGATATGCTACTCGTGTATGTGGCACATGAGCTTAATGTCAATTTTGTATTTCTCCCTTTGATACTACATTTAGGCTACCATGTTGAGTTCAAGGAGAGGAACAGTATTTTGTGGAAGAGGGTGAGCCCAGTTGCCTTGAGGATGAAGGAACACAAGGTCACTGGGCTGACTGAAGGCCTGGAGTATGAGTTCAGAGTCATGGCAATCAACCTGGCTGGCATTGGCAGACCAAGTGCTCCTACAGAGCCACGGGTGGCCCTGGATCCCATTGGTAAATGTGAAGAGTGTAAACAATACTAATATGTAAACATGCAATGCTGCATTCTGATGTTTTTTAATGTCGGTATTGTTAGATGCCCCTGGTAAACCTGATGTGATCAGCATCACCAGGAGCACCGTAACCCTACAATGGACCGCACCAGAGTCTGTTGGTGGCCACAGGTTAACTGGCTACATCGTTGAGAGGCGCGACTTGCCTTCAAAGATCTGGGTGAAGGCCAACAGTGTGAATGTTGTGGAGCCTGCATTTACTGTCATTAATCTTCAGGAGGGCTGCAAATATGAGTTCAGGGTCAGGGCGAAGAATGCTGCTGGTGCTATCAGCCCACCTTCTGAGCAAACAGATACCATTCTCTGTGCAGATGAATATGGTGAGATGAAGATTTAAAATTGTGTAAAATCATTTCGAATGCATGCAGTGTTACGTTATGGCACAGAGGTGGAGACTTGGCATGCTAAGAGATAACTGTCTCCTATTTTTTCCAACAGCTGCACCAACCATTACTATTGATCCTCAGGTGATGGAGGGTCTGACTGTTCGAGCTGGTGATACTATTGTCATTAATGCCACAAGCATTTTAGGCAAACCTGCACCAACCTCATGTTGGTCAAAGGGAGGGAAGTACTTTAAACCATCTGACCTTGTTCATATTGAGACTACTGCAACTTCCTCTACTCTGTCCATCAAATATGCCAGCAGGAAGGACTCTGGCGAGTACACTATCACTGCCAGTAACCCCTTTGGTGTAAAAGAGGAAACTGTCAAGGTCAATGTTCTGGATGTTCCTGGTGCTCCTGGACCCATTGAATGTAGTGGTGTCTCCTCTGAAAAGGTCACTCTTACCTGGACAGCTCCAACTGCAGATGGAGGCTCTCCTATCAAGTATTATACCCTGGAGAAGAGGGAGACCAGCCGTCTGCTCTGGACTGTCCTGGAAGAGAAGGTCATCGACTGTCACTATGTGGCCAACAAACTCATACAGGGCAATGAATACTTCTTCAGAGTCTCTGCTGTTAACCAGTATGGTGCCAGCGAGCCATCTCACTCTGAGGCAGTCAAGATGGTTGATAAATATGGTATGTAAAACTAATGTTCAATGTGTCTTGCATTCTACATTTGTATTATTTTTTTTAGATAAAATATTTCAGGAATAAGAATATAGGCTACTTTGATTCACCAAGTGTTTCTTTTATCTATATGTGTAGGTCCTCCTGGTCCGCCGTCCAAACCAGAGGTTGAGAAAGTTGATGCACATTCAGCCACTGTTACCTGGAGGAGACCAGCTGAGGATGGAGGAAGTGATATCATAGGTTACAGTGTTGAGAGGAAGGAGAAAAAGGCTATGAGATGGGTCAGGGTGACCAGGAAATCCATTACTGAGCTTCGTTATGAAGTCACTGGTCTAACTGAAGGTGTGGAATATGAATTCCGTGTTCTTGCTGAGAACAAAGCTGGCTTTGGAGAGCCGAGTGAACCATCTATGCCTGTCAGAACAGCAGTTGCTGCCAGTAAGTAAAAATAAACATTTGAGCTGTGAAACATAAACAGGCCACCAATATCAAATTCTTCCTTTAAGCAATTTAAATTATTCTTATAGAATGTTATACTTTGTTTTAAAAGACACTGACCACATCTTTAATGTCTGACAGATGTGCCTGGACCTCCAGTCAATCCAAGAGTCACAGACACAACCAAGACCACTGCAACTTTGAACTGGGGAAAACCTCTTGATAATGGTGGCCTTGAAGTCACTGGATATGTGATTGAGCACAAGAAGGAAGGAACAGAAGAATGGATTAAAGATACGCCTTCATCTCCACTTAGAATCACAGAGTTTGTCATTTCCAAGCTGGAAACTGGTGCAAAATACCACTTCAGAATCAGTGCCGTAAATGGTAAGGGAGTAGGTAAACCTGCTGAAACTCAAGAACTGGTTGAAATTGTGGAGCGTGCAGCTGAACCAGATTTTGAGTTGGACGTTGAGTTGAGAAGAACCCTTGTTGTCAGGGCTGGTTGCTCAATTCGCCTCTTTGTGCCAATCAAGGGACGTCCTATACCTACAGTCAGCTGGACTAAGGAGGGTGGTCCAGTTCCACGTGCAGTCATTGACAACACTGAGTCATTTACAATGCTTCTCATTCCTGAGAGTTCAAGGACTGATGCAGGCAAATATGAGCTTACTCTCAAAAATTCATCAGGAAAGAAGAGTGCCGATATACACGTGAGAGTTCTGGATTCACCTGGGCCTCCACTTAATCTAAAACCAGTTCATATTGACAAAGAAAGCATTACTCTGCAGTGGGAGATGCCTCTTATTGATGGTGGAGCCAAGATCACAAACTATATCATTGAGAAGAGAGAATCAACACGCAAGGCTTTTGCTACTGCTGTTACAAATTGCGCAACCACTTCAGTCAGGATTGGTAACCTGGGTGAAGGCTGTGAGTACTATTTCAGAGTTTCTGCTGAGAATGAGTATGGCATTGGAGAAGCAGTTGAAACTGCAGATCCAATTCGTGCATCCCAGGCACCATCTCCTCCAGAGAGTATTATTCCTACTGATGTCACCAAGAACTCCGTGAGCCTGGCTTGGACCAAGCCCAAGCATGATGGTGGAAGCAAAATTACAGGATATGTCCTCGAAGCCCAGAAGAAGGGAACCGATCAGTGGACCCACATTTCAACAGTCAAGACGATGGATTTCACAGTGAAGAGTCTAAATGAGAACGAGGAGTATATTTTCCATGTAATGGCTGTCAACCAGTCAGGAAGAAGTGCCCCACGTGTGAGCAAACCCATTGTTGTCAAGGATTCTACTTCACTACCCGAGTTTGACCTGCGTGGTTTATGTCAGAAGACTGTTATTGCCAAGGCAGGAGAAGACATTAAGGTTGAAATTCCAGTTATGGGACGTCCAAGACCATCTATCTCTTGGCAGAAGGATGGCACAGCCCTGAAGCTCACACAGAGAACCAGTGTGGAGGTGGCTGCTGCTACTGTTATTCTCAGCATAAATGAATGTACCAGAGCTGACAGTGGAGTATACACCATGACAGGAAAGAATATTGTTGGCTCTGTGACAGATAACATCTTTGTCAAAGTACATGATGTACCTGGTCCACCCAAAGGACCAGTTAATATTGTGGAGATATCTCGTACCTATTGTAGTTTTGCATGGGATGCTCCTGAGAATGATGGAGGTGTTCCCATCAACAGCTATGTGGTTGAAATCAGAGATACCACTTCCCAAACATGGACAGAGCTGTCCTCCACTGTCATCCGTACCATGTTCAAAGCCATTCGGTTAACCACTGGATCAGAGTATCAGTTTAGAGTTAAGGCTAAGAACAGATATGGTGTTGGACCACCCATAACCTCAGAGGCAGTTGTGGCTGCCTATCCATTCAGAGTCCCTGGACCTCCTGGTACTCCTAATGTTGTTGCATTTACCAAGGACTCAATAACAATTGGCTGGAATGAGCCTGTGTCTGATGGTGGAAATGAAGTTATTGGTTATCATGTAGAGAGGAAAGAAAGAAGTGGTATCATATGGCAAAAGATCAGCAAGGGTCTTGTGAAAGGAAACATCTTTAAATCCACAGGGCTGGAAGATGGAATTGCCTATGAGTTTCGTGTTATGGCTGAAAACATGGCTGGAATTGGTAAACCCAGCAAGGCCTCAGAACCAATACTCGCCTTGGACCCTGTAGACCCACCAAGTAAGCCTGTTCCAATATCTGTCAACAAGAATGCTATCACTATTCAGTGGACAAAGCCTGAGTATGATGGTGGTTTCAAGATAACTGGCTACACAGTGGAAAAAAGAGAACTGCCTGCTGGTCGCTGGATCAGAGCCAACTTCACTAATATCATTGAGACAGCATTCACTGTCAGTGGACTGACTCAAGATGCCTCCTATGAGTTCCGTGTCATAGCCAGGAACTCAGCAGGTGCTGTGAGTATGCCCTCTGAGTCCTCCGACCCAATTACCTGCAAAGATGACATTATACAGCCACGCATTATGGTTGATGCCATCTTTAAAGATGTTATTCTACTAAAGGCAGGAGAGTCCTTCAAGCTTGATGCTGACATCGCTGGTCAACCAACCCCATCTATGGTTTGGACCAAGAACGAAAAGGAGGTTGAGAACACAATGAAACTAGAGGTTAAGTACACTGAACTGACAACCACTCTTACCAACAAGGATTCTGTCAGATCAGATGGAGGAGAATTTGTTTTGACTGCCACTAATGTTGGTGGCTTTGCTAAGCACATCTTCAAAGTTAAAGTGCTCGACAGACCTGGACCACCAGTTGGACCTCTTAAGGTGTCTGATGTCACAGCTGAAAATTGTGTACTCACTTGGGCTCCACCTGCCGATGATGGAGGTGCCAAAATTGAAGGATATGTGATTGAGAAGCGTGAGTCAAGCAGACTGGTTTGGACCAATGTGGTTTCAGGCCTGCAACTCACACAATATAAGGTGACCAAGCTGCTCAAAGGAAATGAATACATCTTCAGAGTTATGGCATTAAACAAATATGGACTTGGTGAGTCTCTTGATTCTGAGCCCACTATTGCAGACAACCCTTATGTGATCCCAGATCCTCCAGAGAATGCTGAGGTGGCAGTTATTACTAAAGACTCAATGGTTGTTAAGTGGCAAGCACCTAAGAGTGATGGTGGAACTCCCATCACCACCTACAACATTGAAAGGAAAGACAGAATAGGCCTCCGCTGGGTCAAATGCAACAATAGGATTGTCAAAGATCTACAATTCAAGGCAACAGGCCTTGTTGTTGGACATGAATATGAGTTCAGAATAACTGCTGAGAATGCTGCTGGAATGAGTGCACCAAGTGTATCCAGTCCCTTCTACAAGGCAACTGATGCACTGTATAAACCAGGGGCTCCATGCAACCCCAGAATCTTGGACACAACGAGCTCCTCAATTACTATCGCCTGGAACAAACCTATATATGATGGTGGCTCTGACATCACTGGCTACATTGTAGAGACCTGCATCCCATCTGAAAAGGCAGAAGAGGAGGAATGGACCATTGTGACACCCAAAGAAAGTCTTCTTGCTACCTTATTCACCATTATTAACCTGAAGGAGAACCAGGAGTACAAGATTCACATCTCTGCTATCAACAGTGAAGGAATTGGAGAGGCAGCATCTGTACCTGGCAATCCCAAGGCAGAGGACAGGCTTCTCCCACCTGAGATTGATTTGGATGCTGAGCTCCGTAAAGTTGTCAGTCTTAGAGCTTGCTGCTCTCTTAGACTGTTTGTACCTATCAGAGGCAGACCAGCTCCTCAGGCCAAATGGACCAAGGGAGATGGTGAACCTATTGAGAGGGCAACCATTGACAGCACAACATCATACACATTGCTTGTAATTGAAAATGTCAACAGATTTGACAGTGGAAAGTATAATCTTACAGTTGAAAATAGCTCTGGCTCCAAAACAGTTACAGTTCAAGTCAGGGTGCTTGATACACCAAGTGCCCCACAGAATCTGAAGGTTACTGCTGTCACAAATAAAGCTGTCAGTCTGACTTGGGACCCACCAGTGAATGACGGAGGAGCTAAGATTAAGAACTATATTGTTGAAAAACGTGAGTCCACAAGGAAAGCATATGCCACAGTCAGTGCTAACTGCCATCATACCACTTTCACAGTCGACCAGCTCCTGGAGGGATGCAACTATTACTTCAGAGTTTTGGCTGAGAATCACTATGGTATTGGTCTGCCCATTGGGACTAGTGAATCAGTTAAAGTGTCTGAGAAACCACAGCCACCTGGCAAAATCACTCTTAAGGATGTTGCCAAAAACAGTGTCACCCTTTCCTGGGAGAAGCCAGAGCATGATGGTGGCAGCAGAGTGGGCTGTTATATTGTTGAGATCCAGCCTAAAGGGGTTGATAAGTGGACACAGGCTGTGATTGTAAAGGAAACAGAAGCTACTATCAGTGGACTTAATGCAGGTGCAGAATACATGTTCCGTGTAGCAGCAAGAAATGAGAAGGGAACAAGTGAACCACGACAACTCGGTGTGCCGGTGATTGTAAAAGAGTTTGTGATTGCACCTGTTGTCAAAATGTTGTTCAACACATTCACTGTGTTGGCAGGAGAAGATCTAACAGTGGAGGTTCCGTATGTTGCACGTCCCAAAGCAACTGTCTCTTGGGTAAAGGATGGTCAGCCTCTGAAGAGAACTACCAGGACAAACTTTGATGCAACAGACACAATGCTAAACCTCAGCATAAAAGAGGCTGCTAAAGATGATGTTGGACACTACCTTATTACTCTTAGCAACACAGCAGGAGAGACAGTCACACATATTGGAATCATTGTTCTTGACAAACCTGGTCAGCCAGGTGGTCCTGTTAAGGTTGAGGAAGTCACCTCTGACAGTGTAACAATCTCCTGGAACCCACCAGGGTATGATGGTGGTTGCACAATCAAAAACTATATTGTGGAAAAGAGAGACACATCCACAACTAACTGGATGGTTGTATCTCCCAACCTTGCAAGGACAAAATTCAAGGCAGGCAGACTGACAACTGGCTCTGAATATCAGTTTAGAATCACAGCAGAAAACCGATATGGAAAAGGCCCAGCTCTCCTATCAGAGTGTGTTGTGGTTCAGTACCCATACAAGGTCCCAGGACCCCCAGGAACACCATCCATTGCAGCCCGCACCAAGGACAGCATGGTAGTGGCCTGGAATGAACCTGTTAATGATGGTGGAAGTGCTATTTTGGGCTACCATCTTGAACGCAAAGAGAGAAACAGCATTCTGTGGATCAAACTTAACAAGTCCCTTATTACTGACCAAACCTTCAAGACCACTGGTCTGGAACCAGGAATGGAGTATGAATACAGAGTTTATGCTGAGAACATTGTTGGAATAGGAAAAGTGAGCAAAGTGTCTGAGGGTTATGTTGCTAGAGATCCCTGTGATCCTCCTGGTACTCCAGAGGCAATAAAGATCACCAAGGACTCAGTGACCATTGTTTGGACCAAGCCTGAGTACGATGGTGGCGCAAAGGTTACAGGTTACATTGTGGAAAAGAAGGAGCTTCCTGAAGGTCGTTGGATGAAGGCTAACTTCACTAATGTCATTGAGACAGAATATGTTGCAACTGGACTTATGCAGGACAAACAGTATGAGTTCCGGGTAATTGCCAGAAATGCTGCTGGTGTTTTCAGTATCCCCTCTTACAGCACCGGTCCTATCACTGCCAGGGATGAGACTGAACCACCACGCATCAGCATTGACCCAGAATATACACAGACCATTGTGGTTAATGCTGGAGAAAACTTCAAAATTGATGCAGATGTTCATGGCAAGCCATTGCCCTCTATCCACTGGATGAAGGGAGAGCTGGAATTGGGCAACACTATTTACAGAGAGATTAAGAACACACCCACCAAAGCACATATATCTATCAAAGAAGCTAAACTTTCTGATTGTGGCCAATACACTCTGCTGTTAAAAAATCTAGGAGGAGAAAAGGCTGTACATGTAAATGTGGTTGTTCTAGATAAACCCGGAGAGCCACAAGGACCTCTTGTTGTTACAGAAATTACCAAAGACCAATGCTGCCTTGATTGGAAGCCACCCCTGCAAGATGGTGGCAGCAAGATATCTCACTACATTGTAGAGAAGCGAGAGACAAGCAGACTAGTCTGGACTGTTGTTGACCCAAAAGTGGAGAACATTTGCGTTAAGGCTACCAAGCTGCTGGAAGGAAATGAGTACATCTTCAGAGTCCATGCTGTCAACCAGTTTGGTGTAAGTGCACCACTTGAGTCTGATGCTGTCATAATCAAAGATCTGTATGTGTCCCCTGGAACACCCAAGAACTTAGAAGCATCAGATATTAAAAAGGATTCAATGGTGCTCACCTGGGAGGCTCCTTCTGAAGATGGAGGCAGTCCCATCACTGGATACATAATTGAGAAACATGACAAAGAGGGCATAAGATGGATGAGATGCAACAGGCAACCTGTCTCTGACTTGACATTCAAGGTCACTGGACTCCTGGAAAGCCATATTTATGAATTCAGAGTTGCTGCTGAGAATGCTGTTGGTGTTGGTGAGCCATGCTCCCCTACTGTATTCTACAAAGCTCTTGATCCCATCTTCAGACCTGGCCCACCACATAATCCAAGAGTTACTGACACAACAAAAACATCAGTATTTCTGTCATGGGGCAAGCCAGTCTGTGATGGAGGCTGTGAGATTCAGGGATACATTGTTGAGTATTGCACTACCACAGTGCCAGCTGAGGCCCCTGCTCAAGCCCCAGCTGC
>NW_018128078.1:564215-568368 GCF_001952655.1 Monopterus albus
TGACAATGGATAATCTGCACACCACCAAGTGGTGTCAAAAAGACCAAGTTTGAAGTTGGAAACCTGAAGGAGAATCAGGCATATAAGTTTAGGGTATGTGCTGTCAACAAAGTTGGAGTGGGAGAACATGCTGATGTCTCTGGAGCTGTTGTTGCCCAGGACAGGGCTGAAGAGCCAGACCTTGACATTGACCCAGAACTGAGAAAGATTGTAACCATTAAAGCTGGAGTTTCCCTTAGGTTGTTTATTCCAGTCAAAGGAAGGCCTACTCCTACCATCAAGTGGGACAAAGATGAAACTGCCCTTAAAGAGACAGCTCAAGTTGAGGTGACCAGCAGTTACACATCCCTTGTAATTGACAAGATGAGCAGAAATGACAGTGGAAAGTATACAGTCACTGCAGAGAACTCTAGTGGAACCAAATCTGCATTTGTTGTTGTTCGTGTCCTTGACACGCCTAGTGCTCCTGTTAACCTGAAAGTGAAAGAAATTACAAACCACTCAGTGACACTGGAATGGGAACCACCTCTGTTGGATGGTGGGTCCAAGATCAGGAACTATATTGTTGAAAAGAGAGAAAGCACACGTAAAACGTATGCAGCTGTTGTCACAAATTGTCATGCTCTTTGGTGGAAGATTGAGCCACTTCAAGAGGGCTGCAGTTATTACTTCCGAGTTCTTGCTGAGAATGGTCATGGTGTTGGCCTGCCTGCAGTAACTGTTGACCCTCTTAAGGTCTCAGAGGTGCCCCAGTCTCCAAAGAACTTAATTGTTACAGACCAAACCAGAACAAGTATCTCTTTGGCCTGGGAGAAGCCTGAGTATGATGGTGGTAGCAAAATCATGCAGTACCTGCTCGAGCTGCAGCTTAAGGGCCATGAGAAGTGGTCTAGTGTTAACACATTTAAGACAATGGAGGCTACTGTTTCCAATCTGAACCCAGGGGAGGAGTATTTATGAATGACTAAGGACTTGGTTTTTGAGCCTGATGTTCGGCCCACATTCAGCAGCTACAGTGTTCATCTGGGCAAAGATCTGAACATTGATATTCCCATCTTTGGACGTCCTAAACCAACAGTCACATGGACTAAAGATGGAACTCCTTCGAAATTCACCACCAGGGTCAACATTCTCAATACACCAACACATACAAAACTGAGCATTAAGGAGGCAGCAAGTGAAGATGGTGGGATGTACAGTATAAATGTTGCTAATTCTGCTGGAAAGAAGGACACAACTGTTGAAATCATTGTCCTTGACAAGCCTAGCCCTCCATCTGGCCCTGTGAGGTTTGATGAAATCACAACACAGAGTGTCACCATTTCTTGGGACCCACCAAAACACAATGGTGGCTGTGAGATTTCAAACTACATAGTGCAGAAGAGAGATACTACTACTACAACATGGGAAAATGTCAGCATCAACTGTCCCCGAACCGCCATCAAAGTACCTAGACTGAAGACAGGAGCTGAGTACCAGTTCAGGATCATTGCTCAGAATCGCTATGGAAAAAGTCATGGTCTGGATTCATCTGCTGTGGTTGCTCAGTACCCATACAGAGAACCAGGCCCCCCGGGCACTCCTTTCATCTCTTCTCTATCTAGAGACCATCAAATTGTTGAGTGGCATGAGCCTGTCACAGATGGGGGCAGCCCTGTTCTTGGCTACCATCTTGAAAGGAAAGAGAGGAATAGTATTCTCTGGATCAAGATCAACAAGACACTTATTCACGAGACTAGTTTCAAGAGTCACCCCTTGGAGGAGGGCGTTGAGTATGAATACCGGGTTTATGCTGAAAATATTGTTGGTATTGGCAGGTGCAGTAAGGTTTCAGAGGGATGTGTTGCTCGTGACCCATGTGATCCTCCTGGCACACCAGAGGCCATCCATGTGACTAAAGATACCATTGTTATTCAGTGGACTAAGCCAGAGTATGATGGTGGCAGTAATATAACTGGCTATATTGTAGAGAAACGTGACTTGCCACAGGGCAGATGGGGAAAGGCAAACTTCACTAATGTGATTGAGACCCAGTTTGCTGTCACTGGTCTGACTGAAAATGCACAATATGACTTCAGAGTCATTGCTAAAAATGCTGTTGGTACCATAAGCAAACCATCCTACAACAGTGGACCAATCACTGCAAGTGATAAGTTAGAGGCACCCAAATTCTCCTTTGACCCCGCCTTCACCAAGACCATCATGGTTAATGCAGGAGAGACATTCAAGCTGGATGCTGATGTCCGTGGCAAGCCACTGCCTACAATGCAGTGGTTCAAGGATGAAAAACCAATTGAGAATACATTCAGACTAGAGATCAAAAACACAGAAAACCATGCAATGATTGTTGTTAAGGATTCTGTTAGAACTGATGGTGGGATTTACACACTCCAGCTGACAAATGAGGCTGGCAGTGAAACTATTCCATTTAAGGTTATGGTCCTGGACAGGCCTTGCCCATGTGAAGGACCCCTCCACATCAGTGGAGTAGCTGAAGATAGGTGCACACTGGCATGGCGTGCCCCTCTACATGATGGAAATACTCCTATTACACATTACATCATTGAGAAAAGAGAGACTAGCCGTCTTGCTTGGACTATTGTTTCTAACAGCTGTGAGACCACATGCTACAAAGTCACCAAATTACTGGAAGGTAGTGAGTATATGTTCCGTGTAATGGCAGTTAACAGTCACGGTGTCAGTGAGCCACTGGAATCTGTTGGAGTGATTATGAAGACTCCATTTGTTCCTCCTGGTCCACCTCACATCGAGAGTGTATCCAACATTACTCACGATGGAATGACCATCACTTGGTCTGCACCTGAGACTGATGGTGGCAGTGAGGTTACCAATTACATCATTGAAAAAAAGGACAGAACTGGAATCAAATGGGCCAGATGCAGCAGACAGAAGGTCTCTGACCTCTCCTTTAGAGCTACAGGTCTAACCACAGGCCATGAGTATGAGTTCAGAGTGGCTGCTGAGAATATAGTTGGAGTTGGAGAGCCAAGCATTCCAAGCTCATACTACAAGGCTTGTGATCCCAAGTACAAACCTGGTGCCCCAGCATATGTGAATGTGATCGACTCTACAAAGAGTTCTATTACAGTGTCATGGGGCAAGCCTTTGTCTGATGGTGGAAGCACAATTCAAGGATATATTATTGAAGTCTGCAAGGCTGAGTCGGAGGAATGGACCATGGTCACTCCTCCCACTGGCCTGCGGGTCAACAAATATGAAATTATCAAGCTTACTGAGGGCCAGGAATACAAAATTCAGGTGTGTGCTCTGAACAAAATGGGAGTTGGTGAACCAGCAGTTCTCTGTGGAACAGCTAGGCCAGAGGAAAGGGCAGACCCACCACAGATCCACCTTGACTCTGAGTTGAGGAAGGGCATCATAGTGAAAGCTGGTGGATCTGTTAGAATCCATGTTCCATTCAAGGGCAGGCCAGCACCTGAGATTAAGTGGAGTAAGGATGAGGGAGACCTGACTGAAAAGGCAGTGGTAGAGAAATCTCTGAACTTCACACAGCTGTCTATTGACTCATGTGATAGGAGCGATTCAGGAAAATACACCCTGACCTTGACCAACAGCAGTGGCTCTGTGTCTGAATTTGTTGCTGTTAAAGTCCTGGATACACCTGGTGCTCCACAGAACCTTGTGGTTAAAGAGATCAAAAAGGACTCTGCCACTCTTGTATGGGATGCCCCACTCGTTGATGGAGGTTCCAAAATCAAGAATTATGTCATTGACAAACGTGAGTCAACCAGAAAGGCATACACAAATGTGTCCTCTAAATGCACCAAGACAACATTCAAAGTTGAGAACCTGATTGAAGGTGCTATGTACTACTTCAGAGTCATGGCTGAGAATGACTATGGAATTGGCCAAGCCATTGAAACAAAGGTGGCTTTCAAGGCCTCTGAGGTACCACTGCCTGTTGGAACAATCTTCCTCACTGATGTCACGAAGGCAAGTGCCTCACTTGCCTGGGAGAAACCTGAGCATGATGGAGGCAGTAGAATTGGTGGCTACTTAATTGAGATGCAGCCTAAGGGTACAGATAAGTGGGGAGTTGCAGCTAATACAAAGACATGCGAGGGAACTGTCACAGGCCTTACAGCTGGAAAAGAATACCTGTTCCGTATCA
>NW_018128078.1:568513-571802 GCF_001952655.1 Monopterus albus
GAGAAGGAAAAGAGTGAGCCAAAGGCGCTTGCTGTACCCATTACTGCCAGTGACATGGCCACAGAACCAAGCATTAAAATGCAATTTAACACTTACAGTGTATTAGCTGGAAAAGATCTGAAGTTGGAGTTCCCTGTGCTTGGCAGGCCCAAACCTACCATCACCTGGACTAAGGATGGTCAGCCTTTAAAAGTGACATCCAGGGTCAGTGTAACTGACACTGCAGCAACAACTGGAATTCAAATTACTGAGGCATGCAGGGAGGACTTTGGCAAATACTCCATTACAGCAAGCAATGCTTCCGGCACAGTCACGAAGGATGTGACTGTCATTGTTCTTGACAAGCCTGGTCCACCAACAGGTCCAGTCAAGGTACTTGAAGTGAGCAACACCTTTGTCCATCTCTCCTGGGAGCCCCCACAGTACACAGGTGGATGCCAGGTAAAGAACTATATAGTGGAGAAGAGAGACACCACCACCACAACATGGCAGGCAGTCACCACACAGCTTGTTAGAACAGCTTTCAAGGTCACTATGTTGACAACTGGTGCAGAATACCAGTTCAGAGTTATAGCTGAAAACAGATATGGAAAAGGTGTGCCTCTGAACTCCAAGGCCATTGTTGTGCAGTATCCATATAAACCACCAGGGCCTCCCGGAACACCATATGTTAAATCTGCAACAAAGGAGATGATGATCATTGAATGGAATGAACCAGTCATCGATGGTGGAAGTGCAGTTATTGGTTACCATCTGGAAAGCAAGGAGAGAAGCAGCATCCTGTGGAACAAACTGAACAAGCCTCTCATTGTTGATACTCAGTTCAAAATCTGCAATCTTGAGGAGGGTGCTGGATATGAATTCAGAGTTTATGCTGAAAATATTGTTGGCATTGGCAGATGCAGTAAAGTCTCTGAGCTCTTTGTTGCTCATGACCCATGTGATCCTCCTGGTGCTCCTGAAGCTGTGTTTGTTTCTAAGAATCAAATCAAGATTCAGTGGACCAAGCCTCAGTATGATGGTGGCAGCAAAGTGAATGGATATATTGTGGAAAGAAAAGATCTTTCCTCCCCTGAGGGGCGCTGGGTAAGAGATAATTTCACTAATATAATTGAACCTGAGTATACCATAACTGGTCTAACCCAGAATGAGCAATATGAATTCAGAGTTATTGCTAGAAATACAGCTGGAGTCTTCAGTGACCCATCTGACAGCTCTGGGCTGATTACTGCTACTGATGAAATTGAACCACCAAGGGCCTCAATGGATCCCAAATACAAGGATGTCATTGTTGTCAATGCTGGAGAACATTTGCTTCTTGATGCTGACATTTACGGAAAACCAATTCCTGATGTCGTCTGGTTAAAAGAAGGCAAGGAAATTGACAAAGCCCTGCGCATTGACATGAAAACTACACAGAAACGTGCAGCTATAACCATTAAGGATGTAACCAAGCTTGACAGTGGCCACTATGACCTTGTCCTCAAAAATATGGGTGGTACAAAAACTTTCCCTATCACTGTCAAAGTCCTTGATAAACCAGGTCCACCCACTGGACCCATGAAGGTGACAGGAGTAATGGCAGACAGGTGTGTCCTTGCCTGGGCTGAACCAGCTCTGGACGGTGGGGCTAGTATCACTCACTATATCTTGGAGAAGAGAGAGACTAGCAGGTTGTCCTGGACAGTGGCTGCACCAAATATCAAGGGCCTGTACCATAGGCTGACAAGTTTGCTTGCTGGAAATGAATACATCTTCAGAGTCAGGGCAGTCAACAAATATGGTGTTGGTGACTATCTCGAGAGTGAACCCATCATTGCACGCAACCCTTACAAGTCACCTGGTGCTCCTGGAACTCCAGAAGCAAGTCAGATCACAAAAGATTCCATGATTCTGACATGGACTGCTCCAGAACATACTGGTGGAGCTGACATCGAAGGTTACCATCTTGAAAAACGTGACAAAGACAGTGTAAGGTGGACAAAATGCAACAGACAAAAGCTGACTGACACCCACTTCAAAGTCACAGGTCTGATGACGGATCATTTCTATGAGTTCCGTGTTGCTGCTGAGAATGAAGCTGGAATAGGAGACCTCAGTGAACTGTCCCTGTTCTACAGAGCTTGTGATGCCACAACACCACCTGGGCCTCCACATCATCCTAAGGTGACAGACTACACAAAGTCATCTGTGTCTTTGTCCTGGAGCAAACCTGCCTTTGATGGTGGTGCTTACATCAAAGGCTACATTGTTGAAATGAGGGAATATACACCAGTTCCCGAATTAACAGAGGAGGCAGAAGTAGCACCAGCAGTAGAGACACTGGTTGAAAAAGAATGGACTGTGTGTACTCCACCCACCGGCATTCAAGCCACTAAACTCACTATCACAGACCTGAAAGAGGGTGGAGAGTACCAGTTCCGTGTTTGTGCTATCAACTCGGAGGGAGTGGGTGAGGCTGCTAATATTAATGGTACTGTGGTTACTTCTGAGAGGTTAGAAGTGCCAGAGATCGAGCTGGATGCTGATCTCAGAAAAGTGGTATCTGTCCGTGCTGGTGGAACTCTGCGCCTGTTTGTCACCATCAGAGGAAGGCCTGCACCTGCTGTAAAATGGGAAAAGGTTGATGGTACTCTTACAGAGCGTGCTGCAATTGACATCACCAGTTCATACACCATGCTTGTCATTGACAACGTCAATCGCTTTGACAGTGGCAAATACTCACTCACACTGGAGAACAGTAGTGGTACAAAATCTGCTGTTGTTGCAGTAAGAATTTTGGATACACCAAGTGCACCACAAAACTTTGCTGTGACAGAGGTCAAGAAAGATTCAGTGACTCTTGCTTGGGATACTCCAGTCACTGATGGTGGTTCTAAAATCACAAACTACATTGTAGAGAAGAGAGAGTCTGTCAGGAAAGCCTATACTACTGTCACCAGCAACTGCATGGCCAACTCATTCAAGATTGAAGAGCTGCCTGAGGGTAGCATTTTCTTCTTCAGAGTCTGTGCTGTTAACTGGTATGGCCAAGGACAGATGGTTGAAACCAAAGAAATCAAAGTATCTGAGGTACCTCTGCCACCAAGCAAGGTTACCCTTGTAGATGTGACAAAGACCAGTGTTTCACTGGTATGGGACAAACCTGCTCATGATGGTGGAAGCAAAGTAATGTGCTACAGTGTGGAATTTAAGCCTAAACATGGAGATAAATGGGGCACAGCATGCACAGTCAAGGTGCCTGAAGCAACCATTCCTAATCTGACTCCTAATGAAACCTATGTATTCA
>NW_018128078.1:571842-599774 GCF_001952655.1 Monopterus albus
GAAAGAGTGAACCAAAAGATCTTGGCTTGCCTGTGGTAGCAAAGGATGTTGCAATTGAACCATCTATCAGTTTACTTTTCACTACCTACAGTGTGAAAGCTGGAGATGACCTCACACTTGAGGTTCCACTACAAGGCAGGCCAAAGCCTGCTGTATCCTGGAAGAAGGATGGCCTTCCCTTGAAGCAAACGTCATCAGTGACCATCTTAACTGCTGCAACCTCATCCAAAGTAATCATTAAAGAGGCTAGAAGAGAACATGTTGGCAAGTATGAGATCACACTGACCAACACGGCAGGAACTGTTACAGCAGATATTAGAGTTGTTGTCCTTGATATACCAGGTCCACCTAAAGCTATCAAGGTGGATGCTGTAACATCAGATAGCATCACACTGTCCTGGTCACCACCAGATTATGATGGTGGCTGCTCCATTAGTAACTATATTGTGGAGAAGAGAGATACAAACACACAGGAATGGCAGATAGCAGCAAGTAATGTTGCTAGAACATGTTTCAAAGCTGGACACCTAACACATGGATCACAATACCAATTCCGCATCTATGCAGTCAATCGCTATGGAAAGAGCACATATCTAGATTCACCTGGAATTACTGCTCAGTATACCTTCAAACAGCCTGGACCTCCTTCCACACCTATAGTGAAGTTGGCCACCAAGTCTTACATGTTGGTGATTTGGAATGAGCCAGTCAGTGATGGCGGTAGTCCTGTTCTGGGCTACCATCTGGAGAGGAAAGAGCGTTCTAGCATTCTCTGGACAAAGATGAACAGAGGAATGATCAAAGACACAGAATACAAAGTCATTGGAATTGAAGAAGGCGTAATGTATGAATATCGTATCTATGCTGAAAATATTGCTGGTATTGGTAAATGCAGCAAAGCCTGTGAACCCGTAGCAGCCAGAGATCCATGTGATCCTCCAGGCACACCTGTGGTCACTGCTGTTACCAGAACATCTGTCTCTTTGTCTTGGGATAAACCAGAGTATGATGGTGGAGCCAAGATTTCTAGCTACATTATTGAAAGCAGAGAACTTCCTGAAGGACGCTGGACAAGGTGCAACTTTACCAATGTGCCTGAGACCCATTATGATGTGACAGGCCTTACAGAAAACAGCCAATATGACTTCCGTGTCATTGCTAAGAATGCAGTTGGACTGCTCAGTGAACCATCTGACAACACCGGCTCCATCACTGTCAAAGATGATGTGAATCCACCGCGCATCATGGTGGATGTAAAGTTTAGAGAGACTGTGTTTGTGAAAGCAGGTGAAACTTTGAAGATTAATGCTGACCTTGCTGGACGTCCTGCTCCTGTCATTTCCTGGACCAAGGATGGTAAAGAGATTGAGCTGAGAGCTAGAATCCAGATTGTTTCAACAGATACTAGTACTTCTGTCATTGTCAAGGATTGTATCAGAAGAGATTCTGGACAGTATGTCCTGACTTTACAGAATATTGCTGGAACAGTTACCATGCCAATAAACTGTGTGATCCTAGATAAGCCAGGACCCCCAGCAGGACCCTTACAGATTTCAGGTCTCACTGCTGAGAAGTGCACTCTGTCTTGGGGTCCTCCTCAGGAGGCTGGTGGTGCTGACATCACACATTATGTTGTTGAGAAACGTGACACTAGCCACTTGGCATGGACACTGGTGAAAGGAGATGTCACAAAAACATACTTCAAAGTCACAGGACTCCTAAGAGGCAATGAATACATGTTCAGGGTTTTGGCTGTCAGCAAACACGGACTTGGGGAGGCTCTGGACAGTGATGCTGTAAAGGCTACAGATCCATACACTTTTGCCACTGCTCCAACTAATGTTGATGTCACTACAATGACTGGAAATTCAATGACCCTCACCTGGTGCAAGCCAGCCAGTGATGGTGGCAGCCCGATTACTGGATATATAATTGAGCGTCGGGAGAAGACAGGGATGCGCTGGACCCATCCAGTTGTGGAATGTACAACAGTAGCAGCCAAACTGCGCAAGGGTTGTGAGTATGACTTCAGAATCTATGCTGAAAATGCAGCTGGTCTGAGTCCCCCAAGTGAACCTTCTGCAACATTTAGAGCATTGGACCCTCTCGTTGTTCCTTCTCGTCCGACCAAGCCTAAGATTATCAATTCAACCAAGGATAGCGTGTCCATTGTCTGGAAACCACCAAAAGAAAATGGTGGTGCTCCCATCCTTGGATACAGTGTAGAATACAGAGACTATATCCACAAACCAGAGGTTGAGGGAGTAGAGGAAGAATATGAGGAAGAGATACCTGAATCACCTCAAGAACTAGCAAGATGGATTGAGGCTATCCCTCTTACCAAGAGCTTGGAGTTCACTATCACTGGACTAAAGGCAGATAAAGAATATGAATTTTGTGTCAAAGCAATAAACAAAGTTGGCAGCAGTGTGCGTAGCCCATATTCAGATGCTGTTGCAGCAACAGAAAGAACTGCAGAGCCATCATTTGATGTAGACAGTGAGATGCGTAAAGTACTTATAGTTAAGCATGGCACAGCATTTACTCTCAATGCACCATTCAAGGGCAAACCTGTGCCATCAGCAGCATGGTCCAAGGAGGGTGTTGATCTGAAAGTCAGAGGAACCATTGAATCAACAGAATCCAGCACTTCACTGACTATTGAGAAGTCAAATAGGAATGACTCTGGAGAGTATTGTGTCACTATCGAATCATCACTGGGAAAAGCAACATTGCCCATGGTTGTCAAGGTGCTGGACTCTCCTGGACCTCCTGTCAATGTTAAAGTTTCAGCAGTGACTAGGGATTCTGCAACCATCACTTGGGAGGCTCCGGAAAATGATGGTGGTGATGCAGTGAAGGCCTACCATGTTGAAAAACGTGAGGCCAGCATGAAGGCATGGGTGTCTATGACCAGCAACTGCCACACACTGACTTACAAGGTGGAAGACTTGCAGGAGGGAGCTGTCTATTACTTCAGAGTTATTGGAGAAAATGAGTATGGAGTGGGTGTCCCTCAAGAGGTCAAGGCTGGAACTAAGATTACAGGTAACATGAACTTAAGTTGATTTTATGCTTCTTTTTTTTTTTTTTTTTTTTTTTTTTTTTTTTTTTTTTTAAATTTTTTAAAAAATTTCTTTATTTCCTGCTGTTTGTTACAGAGGTACCAAGTCCACCTATGAGACTTGGAGTTGCAAATGTTACCAAGGACAGCGTTACAATTGCCTGGACAAGACCAGAATATGATGGTGGTAGTAGAGTGACCGGTTATGTCATCAGTGCCCTGGAGAAGGGACATACTAAGTGGGTGAAGTGTGCCACTGTGAGGACCATGACCCACACCATCAAGAGCCTGAGGGAGGGTGCAGAGTACTTTTTCAGAGTTTGTGCTGAGAACCACGCTGGACTCAGTGAACCTAAAGAGATGATTGTGCCTGTTATTGTCAAGGAAATACATGGTATTACTCCAGCTTTACAAGTACATTTTGATATTATTTGTGCTGTTCATTGTTTTTTTTTTTTTATTATCCCTAGGTTGCCATACATGAAAATACAATTTAATATTTTTCTATAGATGTTTTTTGTCAAAGGTAATACATAAAGTAAAATGATGATTGGAAATGATGCATTTCTGCATAATAAAACTGATGGGTGTACTTGTTTTACAGTGACATTACTTATCACACTCATCTTATTTTTTCAACAGAGGCTCCAGAGTTTGACCTGAAGAACTATCCCAAGAATAAGGTTTATGTGAGGGCAGGATCTGACCTGACCTTTGAGATTCCTCTCACCGGCAGGCCTATGCCAAAGGTCACTATGTCCAAGAACAATGTTGTCATCAAGGGATCCAAGAGGCTGCTAACAGAAGTGACACCAGACAGCTTAATCATCACTTTAAATGAAAGTGCTTCAAGTGATGCCGGCAAATATGAAGTCACAGCCTCAAATGCTGGTGGTACCACCAAGATTTTCATTATTTTCGTTGTACTGGACAGACCTGGACCTCCTGTTGGTCCAGTTGAGATCGGAGAGGTTGGTGAGACCACTGTGTGTCTGAAATGGGCTCCACCAGAGTATGATGGTGGCAGTCCTGTTACCAACTATATTGTAATGAAACGTGAAACCAGCACTCCTACCTGGGCAGAAGTGTCAACTAGTGTTGCCAGAAACTCGATCAAGGTGACTAAGCTGACCAAGGGAGAGGAGTATCAGTTCAGAGTCAAAGCTGAGAATCGCTATGGTGTCAGCAACCACATTGACAGCAAGCCAGTCATGATAAAGCTTCCATACAGTAAGTCACTCTACATGAATTGCCTTACTGTGTAGCTTTAATAATTCTGTTTCTTAACTACAGCCAATGAGCAACAAACATCAGTTACTTTCAGTTCCTTCAGGATAAACACATTTTATCTTATTTTTTTGTTGATTGTATCGGTTATTGTTGATATGTTGGTCATAATTTTACTGCTACAATTTCCTGTTAAAATGTGTGTTTTATGGATGATGAATCATTCTGAGTAAACACTTACATGAATGTTGTCCATCACAGCAATCCCTGGACCTCCATCCACACCATGGGTCAGCTTTGTATCTAAAGAGAGCCTGACAGTCTGCTGGAATGAACCAGTCAGTGACGGTGGAAACCCTGTGATTGGATACCATCTCCAGATGAAGGAAAGGAGTAGCATCCTCTGGCAGAAGGCCAATAAGACAGCAATCCCAGGAAACCAGTGGAGAGTCACAAATATTTGCCCTGGTGTCATCTATGAATTCAAGGTGGCAGCTGAAAATGCAGCTGGCATTGGAAAGATGAGCAAGACCTCTGAAGAGGTGTTAGCTATTGATGCTTGTGGTAAGTGTTTTTATTTGGATTTTCATCTCCAGTTTTAAGGATACACAAAGTCTTAAATAATATGAGTTTGCACTAAGAAGACCCTTTAACTTTACCTTTGAACAAAAATTTTATCTTTTCACATCATTGTTATAGAGCCCCCAGCAAATGTTCGTATCACAGAAGTGACAAAGAACTCGGTCAGTCTGACCTGGCAGAGACCTCCATATGATGGTGGTAGCAAGATTGCCGGTTACAGTGTGGAGAAGAGAGAAGCTCCCAGTGGAAGATGGTCGAAGGCCAACTTTACAAACATCATTGAGCTGGGCTTCACTGTATCCGGACTAACCCAGGATGAGTCCTATGAGTTCAGAGTGTACGCCAAGAATGCTGTTGGGTCTGTCAGCAACCCGTCTCTTATTGCTGGCCCAGTCACTTGTGTTGATGCATGTGGTGAGTTTTTGATTTCTGTATATGGTTATGCCTTTGTTGTCGTTTTTTCTTTTTTTTTTTCTTCTATCAGATTTATTTCTGCATTGCTTATATCAATATCTTGTCTCCTACAGGTGCCCCGGCCATTGACCTTCCTCCAGAGTATTTGGATGTAGTTCATTACAAGGCTGGAGCTTCAGTTAAGCTTAGACTTGGAATCATTGCCAAGCCTCTACCAACCATTGAGTGGCTCAAGGATGGAAAGGAGCTGGTAACAACTTCCACTGTGTCTGTTGAAAGCACAACAGACTCTTCTGCTGTATTGATCAAGGATGCAACTCGCTTTGACTCAGGCTCATATGAGATCAAGATCAAGAATGTTCTCGGATCAGCATCTGCAAACATCAGAATTGTAATCCTAGGTATTTAGGAGTTCTTGCCTTGTGTTAATATTTGCACAATTCAAAATTTTTCATTGGTTTGAATTAAATTTTTCTTATTACAATCTTTCATCATTTCTATATATTATATTCATATGCTCTTCCTTTTTTCTTTTTTTAATCTCCCTTAGACAAACCTGGACCTCCAGCTGGCATCATTAATTTCAATTCTGTCACAGCAGATAGGATAATTTTCAGCTGGGAACCTGTGCCAGAGTCTGGCCAGGGAGGTTCCAAGGTGACCCATTACATTGTCGAGAGGCGTGAAACCAGTCGAGTGGTCTGGTCGACAGTTTCAGAGAGGCATGAGCAGACGCATATCTGTGTCAGCAAGTTGATGCATGGAAATGAGTATGTGTTCCGCGTCATGGGTGTTAATAAGTATGGAGTTGGAGAGCCATTGGTGTCAGAGCCTGTCATCGCAAAGAATGCCTTTGGTAAGTTTTAGACTATAGAGTTACTTTTTAGCAATTTTTCTTTGGTTTTTATCATACATGTTATTCTCAGGAGTTTTTCCTTACTGTCTTGACATTTGCATTTCTGTAGTAACCCCTGGCCAGCCTCATATGCCTGAGGTGAACATCATCACTAAGTCCACCATGGTGGTAGAATGGGATGCACCAGCTGTAGACGGAGGTAGCACAGTGACTGGCTACTACCTGGAGAGGCGTGACAAGAAAAGCTTGCACTGGATCAAGGTTTACAAAGACCCTGTGACTGACATAAAACAGACTGTCTACCACCTGACAGAAGGAAATGAGTACCAGTATCGTGTCTGTGCCATTAACAAGGCTGGAGAGGGACCATTCTCTGATGTATCAGACTACTACAAGGCTGCTGACCCAGTTGGTAAGTAATCTAACATTCATAGATCTCCAACAAAAAAGAAAGACAAATGTACCCCTCAATAAGCAAATACCTTTTACTTACAGATCCACCAGATGAGCCTCGCAAGCTGAAAGTAGTGGACTCCACTAAGACATCCATTACCTTGGGCTGGTCCAAGCCACAATGGGATGGAGGCAGTGAGGTCACCAGCTACATGGTGGAGAAGCTTGTAGAGGGAGAAACAGAATGGGCTATGATTACTTCTAAGGGAGAAGTTAAGACAACAGAGTACACAGTGCATGACTTAAGACCAGATGTCAACTACTACTTCAGAGTCTCTGCTGTCAACTGTGCTGGCCGTGGAGAGCCTCTGGAGATGACTGAACCTGTGCAAGCTAAGGATATCCTGGGTAACTTTTAATCATTGATACTGAAAATGTGTTTTCAGTTGTCATCACATTATGTTCTCACTCCGTGTGTGACCATTTTCATGATTTTCACAGAGGAGGCTCAAATCGACACAGATGTGGCCATGAGAACTCACTACATTGTGAAGGCTGGCAAGGATGCAGAGCTGTCTGTTCCTCTGAAGGGCAGACCTGCTCCAACTGCTTCCTGGAGCAAGGGAGAAGAATGCATTGATCGCAACCCCAGATACGAGTTCCACCACTCAGACACTACCACAGTTCTTGTTATGCGCAATGTGACCAGGCTTGACACTGGAAAATACACAGTCAAGATTGAGAATGGTGTTGGAGAGCCAAAGACACTGACCCTGTCTGTGAAAGTCCAGGATACTCCAGCTCAGTGCAGGAACCTGGTCCTAAAGGACGTAACCCGTGGAAAGGTCACTCTCTGCTGGGAGCCTCCACTTCTTGATGGTGGTGCTGAGATAATAAATTACATTGTTGAGAAGAGGGACTCCTCCAAGAGATCATATTATGCAGTGACAAGCAAATGCCTAGACACAACTTACACAGTTGAAGACCTTTCTGAAAAGACAGCCTTTTTCTTCCGTGTATTAGCAGAGAATGAGAATGGTGTTGGTGATCCAAGTGAAACAGCGGATCCTGTAAAGGCTACAGAGACTCCAGGACCAGTCAAGGATGTCTCCATGAAGGATTCATCCAAGACATCTGTCACTCTGCAGTGGTTGAAGCCCGATTATGATGGTGGCAGCATCATCTCTGACTATGTCATTGAGAAGAGGCTCAAGGATGGGGAGTGGTCTTTGGGAGGAACCAGCAGACAGTGTGATTTTGAGGTCAAGAAACTCAAGGAGCACTCAGATATGTTCTTCAGAGTTGCTGCCAGGAATGAGAAAGGACAGGGTGACTTTGTTGAGATCGGGCCTATCAAGGTTATTGACTATGTTATTACACCTGAGGCAAGCCTGGAAGAGTACCCAGATGGTAGTATCAGTGTTCGCCTCGGTCACAACGTGCACATTGAGCTGCCCTACAAAGGAAAGCCCAGACCATCTGTTCTGTGGCTGAAGGACAACCTACCTCTGAAAGAGAGTGACCGAATACGCTTCAAGACTACAGAAAACAAAGCCACTTTGATGATTAAGAATGTGAAGAAAGAGAATGAGGGTAGATACTCCTTGACCCTTGATAATAAAGTCAACAGGAAATCCTTCCACATATATGTAATCACACTCGGACCCCCTTCAAAGCCTGTTGGACCCATCCGACTGGATGAAGTGAGATCTGAGAGCATCATGATCTCCTGGGAAGAGCCCAGTGATGACGGTGGTGGAGATATCACTTGTTACACTGTGGAGAAGCGTGACACTTCCCAACCTGACTGGAAAATGGTGTGCACCAGTGTACAGAGTACTCAGTTCAAAGTCCCCAACCTAATCAAGGATGCCCAGTACCAGTTCAGAGTGTGTGCCGAGAATAGATATGGTGTCAGCGAGCCTCTGATTTCACAGATGGTCATCGCCAAGCACCAGTTTAGGCCTCCAGGACCACCGGGCAGGCCAGTCGTGTACAATGTCACCAGTGATGGCATGACCATCCAGTGGGAGAAACCCAACTATGATGGCGGTACTCCCATCCAGGGCTATCATGTGGAGAAGAAGGAAAAGAACAGCATTATATGGCAAAAGGTGAACACCATGCTGATCAGAGAAACAGAATACAGGATTCTGGAACTCATTGAAGGCCTTGAGTACTCCTTCAGAGTCTATGCCCAGAATGATGCTGGCTTGGGTAGAATGAGTGAGGAGAGCAAGCCAATCATGGCTGTCAGTCCTGTTGGTGAGTGCTAATTCAGTTATTGCATTATTCTATATGCTTAGACTTATACAGCATATTTAAACTAGCCTAAGTTTAGCAAAAGAATATGTCCTAAAATCTGAATAGAATATATGTTCAGAATGAAAAATAAGTTACAAACTTAAGCAATTAAGTTATAAAATATATCTAATTTCTTTCAGATCCTCCTGGCCAGCCTGACTACACTGATGTGACTAGTGACTCTGTGACACTGAAATGGGAAGCACCCAAACGTGATGGTGGTAGCAAGATTACTGCCTACACGATTGAGAAACGCCAAGGAGAAGGGCGCTGGTTCAAAGCTAACTTGACCGATGTACACAAATGCCAGTACACTGTCCCTGGGTTGACAACAAATCAACGCTTCGAGTTCAGAGTCATTGCAAGAAATGCCATGGGTGTCATCAGTCCCCCCTCCAACTCCTCTGGCTTGATTGTAGTCCGAAGTGAGAACGGTAAGTAATCACAAGACAGTAAGAGCCTAGATGGTTGTAGTATTAAACCTCCAGATTGATGGTAAAATTATGTAGTGTATGAACACTGCTTTTGTTCCCAGTTAGTAACTGCACATTGACTAAACATGCAAGACTGTAAATCACACCCTTCAGTTCATCTCTCTGAAAATTACATTTGAAGTTCAGTAAAGCTCAAGACTTTAAATTAATGCCTCCCCTTTTCTCTAAACTAGCTGCTCCAAATATTGAGTTTGGCCCAGAGTACTTTGAGGGTTTGACCGTCAAGGCAGGAGACAACATCAGGCTGAAGGTGACCATCACTGGGCGCCCAGTTCCCAAGGTTGTCTGGTACAGAGACGGTGTGGAGATTACCAAAAAGATGATGGACATTATCAGTATAGCTGGATCCAGTACCCTGTTTGTCAGGGATGCTGACCGTACACACCGTGGCCTCTATACCGTGGAGGCTACCAATGTATCTGGAACCAAGAAGGAGAACATCCTTGTTCAAGTTCAAGGTACTGAGTTTTGACATTTTTCTGTGTATATTACAGTGCACTTAATTACACTGTATATATTTATATTAGCAATGTCTCGATCCAGGTGTTTTGGCCCCAATACAGAGCCGATTCATTTCATATTATCTGCTGATACTAATTCTGATCCGATATTCAATAAATATCTGACACACTGAAAGTGAAATTAATCATGCACACTGTGCTTGTCAGGAGCTCCTTGATCCAAATCCTGGAGCAGGTCCTGGTTCCAAAATATGAAGTTCATTATCTTAAATGATTGATATGAATAAAAGAACAGCTGGGAGCAGGACACCCCCTTCTCAGAGCTACAGGCTCATCACAGGACAGATACTGTCTCCTACTTCGTGTCCGTACGTGAACACACAGTTGGTGTAACTGGTCCGGGTCAGATATCCCTGTTTGACCATTTGATAACGCCACAGTAACAGAAGGTGGCACTGCCGTAGCTCCACTGGACAGAAGTGTAAAACTCACCATTTCTACACCGAAAGCACAGCATGTGCAGCGCGTCACAGCTCACGTGCACATTGCAGGAGGCTCATGCTATATCTGCCATGTGTTCAGTCGCCTGGTCTACGAAAACACCCAGAGGAGCCTCCAGAGACACTTTGGAGAAGGGAAACCTACAGCCCAAAGCTCCGACAGATCGTAGACAGTGAGGGAATTACTGGCTACACTTACATGTCTGTGTTCAGTGTACCCAACCCGTAGTACAGCAAATACAACCTACACACAAAAAACTGCACATTCAGTAGGACTGAGGTAGCAGGTGATGGACCGTGTGTTTTCACTGGTTTTGCTTGATGTAATCCTCTGTGGTGGAGTTCTGGCCTGAACTAGTGGGCTGTCATTGTCTGGAGGATTCTGTGGAGCAGTTTACACATAGTTCTGACAAAAAAGATTTGAAGCTTAAATAGGCTTCAGGTCGCGGCTACAGTGCAGGTGCTGTGCCAGCCAACATGCAAGCAGTGTAGACAGTTGGACTGATTCATACTTCAGTTTATCGGTTGTGTGACACATGTCTCAAAAAATCTGACCGAGTCCGCTCACATACAGGACTGCAGCTGTAAATATGGAAAAGAACTGCATCGGCTTTATTCTGGCCCATAGCAATCCTGGGAAATATGCCCAGATCAGCGCTGATACTTAGTATCAGATTAGAACATCTCTAATTTATATAAATCTTATTTCTGTTCTAACATCAATTTTACACACATACATTATGCAGACACACCTGGGGAGCCAGTAGGACCCATCACTTTCAGCAACATCTCGGAGGGCAAGTGCACTCTGTCCTGGAACCCACCAGAGAATGATGGCTGTTCTGAGATCTTGCATTACATAATTGAGAAACGTGAGACTGCCAAGATCTCTTGGGCCTTGGTGTCTGATGATTGTGAGGTGTGCACATTCAATGCAACCAAGCTTGTCAAGACCGATGAGTACCAGTTCAGAGTTTCTGCTGTTAACAAGTTTGGAGTTAGCAGACCTTTGGAATCCAGCCCTGTCATCCCACAGCTGCAGTACAGTAAGTGGAAAGGCTTTTTTTTTTTTTTATATATATATTTTGGGCAAAAGATTTGATTTCCACAACATATTTACTCAATGTGCACGTTATGCTCATGAATCATAATTGTTCCCTCAGCTATGCCTGATGCTCCAGGCACTCCATATGCCACAGATGTGACAGGAGAGAGCATCACCTTGTCCTGGACTCCTCCAACATCTGATGGAGGAAACCCCATTCAGTACTACATCCTGGAGAAACGAGAAAAGAAAACGGTTCGGTTCTACAAGGTGATGACCAAGAAGCCCATTGTCGAATGTGCTCACAGAGTGCTTCAGTTGACTGAGAATATGGAATATGAGTTCCGTGTCATGGCTGTGAATGACGCTGGTGTTGGAGCTCCTAGCAACATCTCATTGCTTATCAAAGCTGCCGAGCCAAAGGATATTCCTTGTGCTCCATCTGTGGTCTGTGTATGTGACTCCACCAACACCTCCATCAGTCTGGAATGGAGCAGGCCTGCAGACGATGGAGGCATGGAGATCCTGGGCTACATTATTGAGATGGTGAAGGGAGAAGACACAGAATGGAAGAGAGTAAACGAGGCGCTGGTGGCAGAAACAAACTACGTGGTGACTGGTCTACAGACGGGAGCTGAGTACAAGTTCCGTGTCGCAGCTGTGAATCACATGGGTAGAGGCGGCAACAAGGAAACTCTAGAACCTGCTCAGGCTATTGACAGGCTGACACCACCACAGGTGGATATTGATGCCGCCTTCAAGCAGACACACATTGTCAAGGCTGGTGGTTCAGTGTGCCTGGGCATCCACTTTAGAGGAAAGCCTATTCCCACTGCCACCTGGGTGAAGGAGGAAGGAGAGCTGGGTGTCATGTCAGAGATCACGACTACAGGTGCCTACAGTTCTCTAAGTATTGAAAACTGCTCTAGATATGATACAGGCAAATACACTGTAAACCTGGAAAATACCAGTGGCAGCAAGGCTGTTACATTCACTGTAAAGGTGTTGGACACTCCTGGACCACCGGAGGCTGTTGCTTTTAAGGATGTAACCAGAGGCTCAGTCACACTTTTCTGGCTGCCTCCTCTCAATGACGGTGGGGCCCGAATCCATCATTATATTGTTGAGAGGCGCGAGGCCAGTCGGCGCACATGGCAGCAGTCTGGTGGCAAATGCATGAACCGCTTCCTGAAGATCCAGGACTTGCTGGAGGGCGTGCCATACTTCTTCAGAGTCTCAGCTGAGAATCAGTATGGTGTGGGTGAGGCATATGAGCTGACTGAGGCTGTCACTGCCACTGGACAGCCAGCACCTCCAAAGAGAATGGACATCCTGGACACCACAGACAATTCTGTGTCACTGGGCTGGCTGAAACCTGAGCATGATGGCGGTAGCCGTATCCAGTGTTACATAATTGAGGTGAAGCCAAAAGGTACAGACAAATGGGTTGTGGTTGGCAACACCAAGAATCAGGCCTATGTGGTTGAAAAGCTCACTAAGGGTGATGAGTATGACTTCCGTGTGAAGGCTAAAAATGAAGCTGGCTACAGCAGACCTAGGGAAACTCTGGCACCTGTGCTGGTCAAAGAGCCTCATATTGAACCTGTTGCTGACCTCAGCGAGATCACCAACCAGCTGATCACATGCAATTCTGGCAGCACCGTCACCATTGATGTTCCCATCAGTGGTAGACCTGCTCCTAATGTCACCTGGAAGCTGGAGGAGATGAGGCTAAATAACTCAGACAGAGTCTCCATCAAAGTAACTAAGGACAGAACCAGTATCTCAGTCAAGGAAGCCATGCGAGGAGATGGAGGTAAATACTACCTGACTCTGGAGAACATCGCAGGAACCAAGACCTTCACTATTGAAGTTAATGTCATAGGTAGACCCAGTCCTCCAGCTAGACCTGTTGAAATCTCATCCATCACCTCTGAGTCCTGTGTTGTTAGCTGGCAACCACCAGAGGATGATGGTGGCACTGATATCACCAGCTACATTGTGGAGAAGCGCGAGTCTGGCACCACCGCCTGGCAGCTGATCAACTCCAGTGTAAAACGCAGATCTCTCCATGTCAGTCACCTGACCAAATACATGCAGTACACGTTCAGGGTCTCTGCCGAGAATAGATTTGGTGTCAGCAAGCCCACTGAGTCTTCTACTATTGTTGCAGAACATCCTTTCTGTAAGTACCACTCCATAGACTACCTTTTCAGTGTATGCACCAATTTATTGTATGAATAATAATGAACTATTTTTCTTAGCATTTTTTAGATTGCTAGTGAGTAAGGCTGTAATTTAGGTTACTGTGCTCAACAACAACATGTCACTTTTTAATCACAGCACCTTCTGGCTCACCAACAAGGCCTTCAGTCTTCAATGTCACTGCTAACACAATGACCCTGAAATGGGAGGAGCCCTACCATGATGGTGGAAGTAAGGTGACAGGCTACTGGATTGAGAAGAAGGAAAGGAACAATATACTGTGGGTGAGAGTGAACAAGATCCCTTGCTTTGAATGCTACTACACGGTGGATGGTCTGGTTGAAGGCCTAGAGTACCAGTTCAGGGTTTATGCCATGAACAGCGCTGGGCTGAGCAAAGCTAGTGAGGCCTCTAAGGGAGCAGTTGCTCAAAACCCAGTTGGTGAGTTTTGAAACAATTTAGTATCACAGTACCCAGTGAATTTTTAATTAATTTGCTCCAACATTTCTAACAGAATTTCTGTTCTCTTGTTTAGATCCACCAAGTAAGCCAGAAGTCACAAATGTTACAAGAACCACTGTCTCCCTCAAATGGTCTGCTCCACTGAATGATGGAGGAAGTCCCATTGTGGGCTACATCATTGAGCGCAAGCCGTACACTTTGAGTGGTGATGGCCACTGGCTGAAGTGTAACTACACCAATGTCACAGAGACTTTCTACACTGTGACTGCCCTCGGAGAGGGAGAGCCCTATGAGTTCAGAGTCATCGCCAAGAATGCCAACCAGGTTTTCAGCACACCTTCAGAGTCCACTGGGTCTGTGCAGTGCAAGACCGATTTCGGTATGATCTGCATCTGCGATTGTGTTACAATACCACCAGTGCAGCACACTTTCACACTTCTGGCCTTAGATTTAATTTCATGTGACTATATTACAGTCCCAGCAAAAGAGTCTCACATTAATGAAAAGTTTATTCATAACCATGTTGCATTTTCCCACCAAACAGAGCCTCCAAAGGCCCAGCTGGACAGCAAACTTCTATCTGAAACTGTGACAGTCAGAGCCGGTTCAGACCTGGTTCTAGATGCTGTAGTGGGAGGCAGGCCTGACCCAAAGGCTTCCTGGTCCAAGGGCAAAAAAGAGCTGGAGCTGTGTGAAAAGTACCACTTGCAGTACACCCCCACCAGGGCCATGGCCATTATTAAGTTCTGTGATAGAGAGGACACTGGAAAGTACATTCTCACAGTCAGGAATGTAAGTGGAACCAAGAGTGCTGAGGTCAACGTCAAAGTGCTAGGTAAGCAGCTTTTTTATTTTTCAACCATCTCATTTGCTGCATTTATAGATCACATTGGAAATATTTGTTTTGCCATTATCCAAAGTGACTTAAGTGTTTTTTCCAGACACCCCTGGAGTGTGTGAAGGCAGTATTAAGATCAGCAAGATCACTGAGGAGTCATGCACACTTAGCTGGAAGCCTCCTCTCGAGGATGGTGGCGATGAGGTCTCCCACTACATTGTGGAAAGGCGTGACACCAACAGACTCAACTGGATCATTATGCACGCTGAGTGCAAGGAGCTGACCTGCAACATCACTGGACTGCTCAAGAACACAGAGTACCTGTTCAGAGTCCGGGGAGTCAACAAGTATGGAGCTGGAGTCCACCTGAAGTCAGAGCCCATGGTTGCCAGAAACACTTTCAGTAAGTACATCAGATCGTTGTGAAGTAACACCTATAAACACTGCTTTAAAAGCATAATATCCCAGAAATCTCTGAGGCCAGACAGTTCCTACTCTTTTATTTTTAAAGAATCCCTCTAAGATCCAGTCAAGACTAATCTTAACAAAGCCTAGTGCCCTAAGAGTAAATTTGGTTGCAGTGAGAATTCATTCACATATTAAATTCTTTATAACCCTTCTTCTATTTTGTCTTCCTCCAGCTGTGCCAACTCCTCCGGGTTCTCCAGAGATCCTGGCTTCAGGAAAGGACTTTGCCACCATCGAGTGGCTGAAACCAGAGAGTGATGGCGGCAGCCCATTGATCCACTACCTGGTGGAGAGGCGTGAGAGAAAGAGTGCCCGCTGGGTGAAAGTGAACAGAGATGGAGCTCACACAGACACCACACTGAAGGTGTGCGGTTTGACGGAAGGCAACATTTATCAGTTCAGAGTGACAGCCATCAACAAGGCTGGAGAGAGCGAACCCAGTGAGGTTTCTCTGTATGTCGTCTGCAGAGTGCCAACATGTAAGTCCAGTTTGTTCAAGTCCAAATAACTGATGTTACATGCAAGTGATTATGATCTTAAGCATACAGATCTCATCTTTTAGATCGGGGTTGTGCCTGTGATTAACCATGTCTGTTACCACATCAGTAAATCCTTTCCAACATCACACATTTATTGATCTTCATCCTTGTGTCCTTTTTTTTAGGCACCCCTGCTCCTCCTCCTATTCCTCGTATCACTGACACCCATGCTGACAGCATCAGCCTGGCCTGGTCACGCCCTGTGGAAGATGGAGGAGCTGATGTGATAGGCTACATCCTGGAGATGCAGGAAGCTGGAGCAGAGGAATGGAAGAAGGCCCATGAAAAGACCCTGTATGCTACAGAATATGTGGTGACTGGGCTTTCTCCAGGCAAGAAGTACTGCTTCAGAGTGGCCGGCATCAACATCAACGGTACAGGAGACTTCAGTGAACCATGTGCTGAGACTGAGCCAGTGGAGAGAATTGGTAAGTCACAAACAACTTACAAATAAATCAGCTGAACTTAGCACACAACAAGAACATAAAAAATAAAAATGTTTTTCATTCACATATAAAATTCTAATTTGTGTCTTCTACTTCCAGTAGAAATTTTTTTTATTTAATTTGTGATAACTTTGAAATAACTGTATCACCAACGTTACAAACCATATATTAATAATCCTGTCCTCACACAGAAACTCCAGACTTTGACCTCCATGATGACCTGAAGAGGACCATCTGCCTGCGTGCTGGTGGCTCTCTCCGCCTGTTCGTCGGTGTCACTGGTCGTCCCACTCCTGCCATCACTTGGAGCAAGTCTGGTGTTGACCTCCACAACAGAGGCTTCATTGAGGTCACCAATACATCCACCACACTCGTTATTGATAAGGTCCACCGCTATGATGCTGGCAAGTACACACTGGTGGCTGAGAACTCTGCTGGGAAACAGGAAGTCAACATTTTGGTCAAGATCTATGGTAAGTTCATGACAGTGTCTGAGAATTGAACTGAAATAAAACATATTACCTACCTTGATAATATACTGTGGATTTTTTAATTGTTAATTCTACTAGAAATTTATTTTGCTATTAATTTGATTGTATGTACTACAGTAGCTTTTGGGAATTGTTTTATATTAACTACGGTTTATTTTCATTGTTAGATACTCCTGGACCAACTGGACAAATCAAGACCAAGGAGCTGACAAAGGATTCTGCCACTATCTCTTGGGAAGCCCCAACTGTGGATGGCGGAGCTCCAGTCAACAATTACATCATTGAGAGGCGTGAGGCCTCCATGAGAGCCTACAAAACCATCACCTCCAAGTGCAGCAAGACATCCTACAAGATTGATGGCCTGATGGAAGGCATGCTGTACTACTTCCGGGTGCTTCCTGAGAACATTTATGGTATTGGAGAGCCCCGTGAGACTTCTGATGCCATCCTGGCTTGTGAAGTGCCTCTGCCACCACACAAGCTGGAGGTGATTGATATCACCAAGAGCACTGTTACCTTGGGCTGGGAGAAGCCTGAGCATGATGGTGGCAGCAGACTAATAGGCTACGTGATCGAGGCCTGCAAGTTCGGCACTGACAAGTGGATGAAGGTTTCCACACTGAAGCTCACAGACTTTGAGCATACAATTGAGAAGCTGAATGAAAATGAACAATACTTGTTCAGAATCAGAGCAATCAACACCAGAGGAGCCAGTGAGCCCAAAGAGCTTGTTACAGCCGTCACTGTACTGGATCAGAGAGGTAACAGACATGGAATAGTTCACCACCTAGTTACATACGACATGTTTTTACAATATTTCAGGCAAGTCCTACCTACCTACCTACCAAAGATGTATAAATAAAAACACTGCATTCTACCATTCTTTGGCTACTTATCCAAAGGGGTCTGAAAGAGTACACAAGGTTGCATATTTTTGCTCCCGAAATCATATATTTAAGATTTTCTTCCCAGAAATAACAGTTAGTATAACATCATGGCTCAGTTCACAGTTTATTTCCCACCTGTTGTCTTGACTGTAAATTATTTGATCATTTGAGTTTTTTTCCTTCCCTTTCTTTTCCAGTTATGCCCATGGTGGACTTCTCCAGTATTCCTCAAAAGGTTGTCAACGTCTTGGCTGGCAAGACTCTGGAGCTGGACCTACCCATAAGTGGAAGGCCTCCTCCCATCTGCTGCTGGTACCTTGGTGACAACAGGATAAAAATCACAGACCGCATCAAGATCAAGAGCACTGGCAAGTTCTCTAAACTGACTGTGTCTGGCACCACCATTGACGACACTGGTGACTACACCCTAGAGGTGAAGAATGCTGTTGGTGTCATAACTGAGGTCATCAAGGTCATCATTCTCTGTAAGAAACCATCTTTTGTTTTTGTTTTTGCATCACTATTTACTGCTGGTGTTCATCAAGAGCAGGTTACAATATGGTCAATCAATTTCTACAGTACATATTATAAACAATCAGTACCAAGTATTTATTAACACTTGCATTTTAGTCAGTTATGTTGACTGTAACTATTAATTCTGTTAATCCTCTTTACCAGCTAAACCTGATGAACCAAAGGGACCCATCAGGTTTGATGAGATTGATGCCACCACAGTCACCTGCAGCTGGGATCCTCCAGTCAGAGATGGTGGAGCTCCCATCAGTGGCTACGTGGTGGAGCAGCGTGATGCTCACAGACCTGGCTGGGTGCCTATCTGCAAATCCATTAGCCGACCAACCTTCAAGTTTGAGAACCTGATTGAGGGAGATGAATATGTTTTCCGTGCAGCTGCCTTGAATCGCTATGGTACTGGAGAGTTCCTACAGTCTGAGGTCGTCACCTGCAGAAGCTTAACGAGTAAATCTTCTGTCTTTTTCCCACATTACACTTTAAATTGATATTAGTATACAGACAGAATAATGTCACCAGCAGTATGTTAACATGCATCCTTTCCTTCACAGATGTGTCTGGACCCCCTGGACGTCCAACTGTCTTCGATGTTTCTCGTGATGGCATGACCGTGGCCTGGAACCCACCTGATGAAGATGGCGGTCTTGAGGTTTCTGGATACATTATTGAGCGCAAAGAAGTCCGGTCTGACAGATGGGTGCGTGCAAACAAGAATCCTGTCACCATGACCAGATATAGGTCCACAGAGCTTATCGAGGGTCTGGAATATGAGCACAGAATCACTGCCATCAATGCCAGAGGACTGAGCAAACCAAGCCTGCCATCCAAACCAGCAGTAGCAACAGATCCCATCGGTAAGAGAACAGTTTGAGATACAACTAAATACAACTGTGAATTCATAATTACAGCATGTGATACCAAAAATAAAGAGAAAACGCATTATATCTTTTGAAGTGGTATCTAAAAATACTGACATGCTTCTCTTCCTTGCTCAGATCCACCTGGCTGTCCTCAGAACCCGAGGATCACCGATACCACCAAATCCTCCGTCTCGTTGGCTTGGAGTCCTCCTGACGATGAGGGAGATGCACGCGTGGATGGTTACTTGATTGAAATGCAGAAGGTGGGAACCATGGCCTGGATCAAATGCAATACCACACCATCTCTGATCTGTGAGTACACCCTGACCAACATGCCACAAGGAGAAGAGTTCAAATTCCGTGTCATGGCCTGCAATGCTGGTGGTTCTGGAGAGCCCGCTGAAGTGCCTGGAACTGTCACCATAACTGAGATGCTTGGTAAGGATGCAGAGGTTACATTAACCACATCTGCACCATGATAATATGTTTAAAGCTAGCATAGACTAAAACTGGTATTGTAACATCATTCTTCTGCAGAATCTCCTGACTATGACCTGGAGCTAAAATACAAAGATGTATATGTGGTTCGCCAGGGAGGAGTGGTTAGACTCTCAGTGCCCATCAAGGGTAAACCACAACCAATCTGCAAGTGGTTAAAGGATGGCAGCACAGTCCCCACCAAGGCTATGATCGCCTCCACCGAGGACACCAGTGAACTGGTGATCAAGGGAGCTGAGAGGAATGACTCTGGTGTGTATGACCTCTTGCTGGAGAATAAGGTTGGGAGGAAAAAGGCCCAAATCAAGGTGAAAGTCATTGGCCGTCCAAGCGTTCCACAGGGACCAATGGTCTTTGAGGAGATCCAGGCCAGCTCTGTCAAGGTTTCCTGGAAGGCACCCACTGATGACGGAGGCTCCGAGATCCTGGGTTACATTGTAGAAAGGCGCGAGGCAGCCAGAAATGCATGGTACACAGTGGATTCTAGAGTAACTGACACTCACCTGGTTGTCAAGGGCCTGAAGGAGGGAACAGAGTACCACTTCAAAGTCACAGCTGAAAACCCCTTCGGTATCAGTGCCTCTTTGAAGTCAGAGCAACCACTGGTGCCCAAGACACCTCTCTGTAAGTATTACCCTTCTTCAGTTTTAAATGTCTTGAACTATATGAGGTCATTCAGTGACTGATCACAAAATTCTTTTTTCTTTCTTTCTATAAAACAGGTCCTCCCGAGCCTTCAGGCACCCCACCAGAGATCATGGATATCACCAAGAGCTCTGTGGCCTTGGCCTGGTCCAGACCAAAGGATGACGGTGGTTCTGCCATTACTGGCTACTTTGTTGAGTACAAGGTGGTGTCAGCTGAGATATGGTCCCGTCACAAGACCAAGGTCACCTCTACCATGTTTACGCTGCATGGACTCATCCCTGACACAGACTACCAGTTCCGGATTGTTGCCGTCAATGACATTGGCGAGAGTTATGCTGGTCCTGTGTCTGACCCAGTCACGTGCAAGGATCCATTTGGTGAGTCTCCCAAGAAATTACCAATAATTGATAGCACTGTAATAGCTGAGGCAGCCGTCCCTGGTAGGCTAGTGGTTAAGGCGCAGCGCTCTCACTGCTGCAGCCTGGGTTTGAGTCGGTTGCGTCAGGAAGGGCATCCAGTGTAAAACACATGCCAAATGTCAACATGCGAGTCCTCAGTGTGACAATTCGCTGTGGTGACCTCTAAATGGGAAAAACCGAAAGTGACTTTCTTAAGCTGTCCCTCCTGGTAGGCTAGTGGTTCTCACCGCTGTGGCCCGGGTTCGAGTCAGGGTTGCGTCAGGAAGGGCATCCGGCGTAAAACACGTGCCAAATGTCAACATGCGAGTCGACAGTGTGACAGTTTGCTGTGGCGACCCCTAAACGGGAAAAGCTGAAAGTGACTTTCTTTCTTTCTACTGTAATAGTTGAGGCAATTGTAATGGACATGGGACAATCAGATGTAAATGTTTCACAGTAAACCCAAGTGAAATCAGTTAATCAAGATGCCCTCTAGTAGCTGGCTGCAACAAATTCTCTCTCAGAATAGAGCTTTACAAACATCAAAGCCATAATCAAAAAGGATGCCATGAATCGCAAAACAAGTGTTAATTAAACTACCTTGTTTTTGGTGTCTTTCCTTCCAGACAAGCCAAGCCAACCAGGTGAGATTGACATTGTGAACGTGACAAACAGTTTCATCACTATCCGCTGGCAAGCTCCAGAGTGCGATGGTGGGAAGGAGGTCCTGGGCTACTGGGTGGAGTACAGGAAATCCACTGAGAGCACCTGGATGAAATGCAATAAGGAGAGGCTGAAGGAAAAGGAGTTCAACATTCTTGGACTGGCTGAGGCCACAGAGTATGAGTTCAGAGTGTTTGCTGAAAATGAGACAGGAATGAGCAGACCTCGTAGGACCATCACGTGCATCAAGACCAAAATGAGTGGTGAGGGACTGAAATATACTGTGTGAAAAATATCTGTAGCCATTTATTCTGACTTAACTGAGATATTACTAAAACTAATACCGTAATTTCCGGACTATAAGACGCACCCACTAAATGTAAGATGAAAAAACATGTTGTACATAGCCGCAGGTGTCCATGTTGTAACATGAGATATTTCGACAGCCAGATCGATTGCCTGTAACTTGAAGCGGCATCATAGGCATTTCGTCGGGTGTTGTCCATGATGAGGGTGTGTGCATGGAGTGAAAAAAGTAGCGGCTTATAGTCCGGAAAGTACGGTATGTTTCATAAATTTACTGCCTTGTTTTGTATTTACAGTCGAAACTAAACCAGGTCTGAGAAAGGAAATGGATGAAGTGACTGCTAAGCTTGGCCAGCCTGCTGTCATGAAATGCCAGATTATTGGCAGGCCTATTCCTGAAATCAAGTGGTATCATGCTGGCAAGGAGATTGTCGAGTCCCACAAGTATCAGATGAGCTCTGATGGCCGCAACCACTCCCTGTCCATCATGACTGACAAGCAGGAAGATGAGGGAGAGTACACCTGCAAGGCTGTCAATGATGCGGGAGAAGCTGAAACCACAGGCATCCTAGTGTTAGAGGCTGCTCCATCCTTCAACCCTGACTACCCACTGAAGCAAACTTACTATGCTGGTCTGGGAACCACTCTACGCATCCATGCTGTCTACATTGGCCGCCCTGTGCCAAAAATCATGTGGCTGCATGGGGCAAAGACCCTAGAGAACACAGAGGACATCAGTATTGAGACCACCGAGCACTACACACACCTGATCATTAAGAATGTGCAGCGCAGAGTCCATGGAGGCAAATACAGGATCAGGCTGCACAACCACTTTGGCAGGGCTGACACTGCATTTAATGTTGAAATCTATGGTATGTTCCATTACCTGCGGTGAGCACAAAAATGCATGCATTTGTAAAGATATCAGATTTATAAAGAATTTAATTTGTTTCCAGACAAACCTGATGTACCTCAGGGTCCCATTGTCCTGGATGCCCTCTTGAAGAACTCCGTCGTCATCAGCTGGAAGCCCCCCAAGGATGATGGAGGCTGCATGATCACCAACTACATTGTGGAGAAGCGTGAGGACAAGGAGGGCACAGAGTGGGAACTGGTGTCATCATCAGTTAATGGCACATCTTGCCGTGTTCCCACCCTCATTGAAGGTGCTGGGTACTTCTTCTGTGTTTATGCCCAGAATCGCTATGGCAGCAGTGACCCATTGGAGCACACTTCACCTATCCTTGTCAAGAGCCAACTAGGTAAATTTAATCTGATATAAATATTTGTTTTAAAGTAATTCATAAATTAATGTCATCAATTTAAGGACAAAGCTGTTACACATCATATCAAAGAGGTACCTAGGTACATTGTGCAGAAATACTGTCAGTGGTTTCACATTTACATATTCTTGTCCACAGAGAGACCATCACCACCTCTGTCACCAGCTGTTTCTGGAATCACCAACGACTCCTGTGTGGTTTCCTGGAATCCTCCTCTCAGTGATGGTGGCTCCAAGATTAAGAGCTATTGCCTTGAGGAGAAGCACAAGAAGCACAAGAAGGAATGGACCGAATGGGCTCTGGTGACCATCGATGAGATCAAACAGACAGTGTTCTCTGTCAAGCACCTAACCGAGGGTGTGGAGTACATCTTCCGTGTGAAATGTGAAAATCTAGGAGGACAGAGCGACTACAGCGAGGAGACTTCTCCCTTCGTTCCAGCTGCAGCCATCGAGGTTCAGGCTCCTGCCTTTAAGGAGGAGCTGAGGAACATGAGTGTCAAGTACAAGAGCAATGCTGCCCTGGTCTGCAAGATCACTGGACAGCCTAAGCCTGTAATTAAATGGTTCAGACAAGGAAAGGAGATCCATTCTGATGGAAAGAAGATCAAAATCCAGGAATTCAAGGGAGGTTACCACCAGCTGGTCATCGCTGAGGCTGATGAGGAAGACTCCACTGTATACCAGATCAGAGCCACCAACCAGGGAGGCTCTATCTGTGCTACAGTTTCTCTGGATGTTGAACGTAAGCTCACAGATTCCCAGTTTTGTCAACTGAATCACCACTGACTTTTTTTTGGCTGGTAGTGTATGTTGTATAATACAGTTGTAAACATATTAAACTACTGTTTAAAATTCAGATAAAACATAAGATTTCAAACTGTTTTTCTCATTTCTAGTCCCTGCTAAGATTCACTTGCCAAAGAACCTGAAGGACAAAGAAGCCATCCCTGCCTTGCGTGGAGAAGTGCTCAATATCAAGATTCCTTTTAGTGGCAAACCAGATCCGGTCATTACATGGCAGAAGGGACAAGATCTCATTGATAGCAATGGCCACTACCAGGTTATTGTCACAAGATCATTCACTTCTTTGGTGTTCCCCAACGGAGTGGACAAGAAGGATGCTGGTTTCTACATTGTCTGTGCCAAGAACAGATTTGGCATTGACCAGCAAACAGTTGAGCTGGATGTGGCTGATGTGCCTGATCCTCCACGTGGTGTCAAAGCCAGTGACATCTCCAGAGATTCAGTCTCGCTGAACTGGGTGGCCCCAGCAAATGATGGCGGCAGCAAGGTCATCAGTTACATCATTGAGAAGTGCCCCACCACAGCTGAGATGTGGGAGCGTGTTGCCCAGTCCCGTGACCCTCGCTATACTGTTACCGGCCTGTTTGGAGGAACCAGCTATCAGTTCAGAGTCATTGCTGAGAACAAGTTTGGACAGAGTGTTCCATCTGAGACCAGTGGGGCTGTTGTGACCAAGGAGGACAGATCTAGAGTTCTGCTCTATGACAGGGAGGTTGAAGAAACTGGACGTGTCCCCACGGGCAAGGCTCCACATTCAGAATGCAAGAATCTATACAACAAATATACCATTGCAGAAGAACTGGGCAGAGGTCAGTTTGGAATTGTCCACCGCTGTGTTGAAGTCAGCTCTGAAAAGACCTACATGGCTAAATTTGTTAAAGTGAGGGGTGCTGATCAAGCAATAGTCAAGAAAGAAATTGCAACGCTGAAACTGGCCAGACATACTAACTACCTCCTCCTCCATGAGTCTTTCAGCAGCCCAGAGGAGCTGGTGATGATTTATGACTTTATCTCTGGTGCTGACATCTTTGAGCGCCTCAGCACAGCTGAGTTTGAGCTTAGTGAGCGTGAGATTGTTAACTACATCAGGCAGATTTGCTCAGCTCTACAGTTTCTGCATTCCCAGAGCTATGGACACTTTGATATCAGACCTGAGAACATTGTGTACACAACTAGAACAAGCTCTCATGTGAAGATTATTGAGTTGGGCCAGTCCAGACACCTGACCCCTGGAGACCAATTCAAGATTCAGTATACCACTGTAGAGTATGCAGCCCCTGAGATCCACCAGTGTGACATGGTTAGCACTGTCACTGACATGTGGTCAGTTGGCGTCCTTGCCTATGTACTCCTCAGTGGTCTTAATCCATTCACAGCTGAAACCAACCAACAGATGATTGACAACATCTCTACTGCAGCCTATAGCTATGATGATGAGTATTTCAAGCAGGTCAGTGTTGAGGCATTAGACTTCACAGACCGCCTAATGACAAAGGAACGTAAACATCGTATGACTGCTACTGAGGCTCTGGCGCATCCTTGGCTGGCCAAGCCTGCAGAGGAAATCAGCACCAGAGCGATTCCAACCAGCAGACATAAGAGATACTACCAGACAATGGTCAGGAAAGCGTGGAGCACTGTTGTCTCTGCAGCTCGTGTGGCCAGTGGCGGCTCTATCAGGTCCCAGCGTGGTGTCTTTGTTGCCAAGGTGAAGATTGCTCCATTTGAACATGGTCCTATTGGAGGCCAGATTAGCCATGTAGTGGCCAATGAGGGAGACAGCGTGAAATTCATGTGCATCATTGACAACTATGATAGCAATACTGAAGTGACCTGGTACTGTGGCGTCCGGCAACTTGAAGGTGGTGACAAATATCAAATGGAGTATGAGGATGGCCTGGCTGTAATTACCATCAACAAGGTCACAAGGGCAGATGATGGCACATACAGATGCAAGGTTGTCAATGAGTATGGTGAGGACAGTGTCTATGCGGAGCTGTTTATCCACCGTGTCAGATCTTATCATGACTTCTTCACCACCCGAGTCGTCAAGAGAACAAAGCGCAGAGTTGACACTGACAGAATGCTTCAGAAGCCACCAGAGTTCACCTTTCCTCTGGTTAACCGTACAGCCTACATTGGTGAGAATGTGCGCCTTAGTGTTACCATCACTGTTCACCCTGAGCCTCGTGTCATCTGGCACAAATCTGGACAGAAGCTCATCCCCGGACATGACGACAAGAAATACACCTTCATTAGTGACACGGGTCTGTACCAAATGATTATACACAATCTTGAGAAGGAAGATGATGCTGAGTACAGTGTTGTGGCTCGCAATAGGTACGGTGATGACAGCTGCAAAGCTCGTCTTACTGTCATTCCTCGACCTAAACCAGCAGATCTCACCCTGAGGCCCATGTTCAAACGCCTGCTCGCCAATGTTGAATGCAAGGAAGGCCAGAACGTGCGCTTTGAGATTAGGGTATCTGGCCATCCCACACTGAAATGGGAGAAGGATGGCACGCCTTTAATCTTTGGACCCTCTATTGAGCTTGTCCATGAAGGTCTGGATTACTTTGTCCTTCACGTCAAAGACACTCTTCCAGAAGACTCTGGCGTGTACAGAGTTACTGCTACCAACTCTGCTGGATCTGCCAGTTGCCAGGCAACACTTAAAGTAGAGCGTGTCACTCATGTACAGAAGGAATATGAGACCAGTGAAAAGGAGAAGGAAAAGATAGCTGGAAAGGAAGAAATGGACAAAAAGGTAAGACTGTCTCAGATTTTGTCTGGCACTGTTGTTGCAGCTCTACCACCTGTAGCAGTACAAGCTGTCAGGGAGGCAGCAACCATGTTCAGACCTGCTGTGACAACTAAGAGGGATGAGAGGGCTCGGGCTGAGATACAAAAAGAACAAGAGGAGAGGAAGAAGCGTGCAGATGAGAAAAGACTGCGTATGCCCTATGTCGTCCCTACTCCTCGTGTTATTAACCAGGCTGTTCTTGAGGAGGATGTAAGAATAAAACACTTCAAGCCACTCTCTGACATGAAATGGTACAAGAAACTACGGGATCAGTATGAGTTCCCTGAGCCTATGGAGAAAATCAAGCAGAAGAGGATGAAGCGTATTCGCCTCTCCAGGTGGGAGCAGTTCTATGAAGTGCCTGTCAGAATTAAGGACCAGTACAAGCTTAAGTGGCGTATCTCATCCATGACTCAAGATGACCTGGAGACTGTAAGACCTGCAAGGCACCGCACTCCTTCCCCTGAGATGGTGGCCTACCGCAGGATCAGGAGGAGGTCCCTGGGTGACCTTTCGGATGAGGAGTTGCTGCTATCTGTGAATGAGTACCTGTCCATGAAGAGAACTGAGGAAGAGAGGCTTCGTCTGGAGGAAGAGCTGGAGCTCGGCTACTCTGCTTCTCCACCTAGTCTTAGCCCAATTCGCTTTGAGCTGGCTGCTTTGCGTCCCTCATCCCCTAGAAGAGTGTACAGTGATGACGAAGAGGAAAAAGACATTCGACGATATGACTTTTACCGAATTCCATCTAAATATGAGGCTGGTCCAAGTTTTGTTGACCTCCGCCAGCGTCATGACAAAGCCACATACAAACCTCAGAGAGAGAAGCAGAGGGTGTATGAAGAGAGAGAAGATCTGGAACTGCTGCGGCCACACACAACTGCTCAGAGAATCTTCTCTTACAAGAGTGAACTCAAACGCATGGAGTTTGAGGAGAAGGCACGAGCCTCAAAAAAGGAAACAAGTGTCACTGTTGCGACGGTCTCTGAGGGCATTGAACCTGAGCACCTGACAGCCTTTACCTCAGAATATATTCCTAAACCAATCAAGAAGCTGCCAGTGCCTGAACCTGACAGAAGAAGATCTCCTACCTCAGAAAAGGCTGTAAAGACAGAAGTGGCCCTTAGTAGAATTGACTTTGCATCCAGGTATGAGGACAGGAAGAAGGCTCTGAGATCGGAGAGGAGATCAGTGGAGAGGACATTTGAGGTGGTGACACAGGCTCCCTTCAGTCTTGACCATGCCCCACGTATCACCATCAGAATGCGATCTCATCGTGTACCCTATGGTTCCGATACAAGGTTCACCTTAAATGTCCAGGCCAAGCCTGAGCCTGAAGTCACGTGGTTCCACAATGGAAAAGAGATTCATCAGAGCAACAAATACCACATGACCAACATGAGCGGAGTTCTTACTCTCCAAATCATTGGATGTGTCACTGAAGATGCTGGCACTTACCGTGT
>NW_018128078.1:599807-614380 GCF_001952655.1 Monopterus albus
GCCAAAGGAGAGACTTCTGATTATGCCACACTGGATGTAGCAGGAGAATATGCGGCCTTCTCTTCACTCCGCAAGGATGAAGAGCCACCATCCTCCCATCTGCCAGAGATGACCAGAACAGAAGTCTATCATGCTTCCTCCTCTAAAACAACAATGAAAGAAACTGTGACTAAAACTGTGAAAGAGACCACCACTGTTGCTGAGAAGCCAAGGGAGAAGCGTGGTGTTCCTGCCAAGATTCTGAACAAACCACATTCCCTGACTGTAGAGGAAGGAGACCTTGCCAGATTTGAATGTGATGTGGATGGTGACCCAGCACCTTCTATCACCTGGATGCATGAAGGAGCAGTTGTTAGTTCCACTGCTCGTTACCACACAGTGTCTACTCAGTACAGCTCCTTCTTTGAGATCTATGCTGTCGAGATGTCGGATGAAGGCAGCTACACTCTGCTGGTGGAAAACACTGGAGGCAAACAAGAGGCCCATTTCACTTTGACAATCCGCAAGTCTAGGTCCAAACAGAAAGTAGTTGCCTCTACCCGCGTCACTTCTCCAGAGGTCAAATCACCGGAGCCAATCAAGTCACCTCAGAGAGTCAAGTCTCCAGTTTCACCAAAATCTCCAGCGCCAAAATCCCCTGCTCCCAAATCTCCTGCTCCATCTGAGAAGGACCAAGTGACTTCTCCAATCATGTCACCAAAGAGAAGGATGTCACCACCCGTTGAAAAGAAGCCCTCCTTCTCCGTTGGCCTGAGCGACGTCACTGCAGCCTCAGACTCCGTTGTCAAGCTGTCAGTGAAGGTGACGGGAGAGCCCAGACCTGAAGTCTCATGGATGAAGGATGGAAAGGTAACATTTTCAAATGTTCAAATTATTCTCCTGCTTATTTTCAATTATTTACAGATAGAGAGTGACTTGTTTTCTTTGGTTAGTAACAATCATATTTTCCTGATTGACAGACTCTGTTTCACGGTGGGAGGTATGAAATCTTTGAGGAGTATGGCTCAGCTTATCTGGAGCTCTATGCATCAGCAGTCTCTGATAGCGGGGTCTACAAGTGCACTGCTACGAACAGTGCTGGAGTCGTTTCAACAACCTGCACAGTCACCATACAAGGTAAGGTAACACCTGCTTGTGGAGGCCATTGTCCTTCATTCACCTGCATCTACCAACATTCAGACTGTTTCCTGCCATCAGTTCTTACATTAATTTCTGTTTAAGGTTCAAAGACCTCCAGAACAAAAGCTGACATCTCTGAGGAAGTCATGAAAAAGGAAACGGTCCATGAGGACGTCCTGTCCTTTGTGAAGGAGGTAAAGTCCTCCCACAGGCAGATGTCCATTTCAGAGGGCCAGTCTCTGGTTCTGCGGGCCAACATCCCCGGGGCCTCCGATGTCAGGTGGATCCTGAATGGGGTGGATCTGGCCAACTCAGAGCAGTACAGATACGGAGTGTCTGGAAACGACCAGACCCTGGCCATCAAGTCGGTCAGCCAGTGTGAACAGGGGATCATCACTTGTCAGGCACAAACACAGCAAGGCCTGGTCAAATGTCAGTTTGATATTGCAGTCACAGCCAAGCGCTCAGATGCACCCCACTTCCTGGTGCAACCCAGATCCCAGAATGTGAATGAGGGACAAAATGTCAGATTCACTTGTGAAATTGCAGGAGAGCCTTCTCCTGAAGTGGAGTGGTTGAAAGACAACATGATTGTGAGTAGTTATTTGTTTTGTAATCAAGACAAAGTTGCATTGGTCTTAAAACTGTTTTAAGGGTAAATTAAACATTCAAAGCTTTTGTAGCTGATGTAACTCAACACTCTCTCTGTGCAGATATCTGTCACATCAAACATCAGGCTGAGCCGCTCCAAGAATCTGTACACTCTGGAGATATGTGAAGCCACAGTTGCAGACAGTGGGAAATACACAATAAAAGCCAAAAATCAGTTTGGACAGTGTTCTGCAACATCCTCCCTCAACGTCCTTAGTGAGTTTCCACTGCATGTCAACTAAACAAAGTTAAACACACTGTGTGTCAGTGTATTTCATTGTTTAGATGTGTTTGTGATTAAAAATCTGACTTGGATTGCACCTAATTCAGTGACCATCCTAGCTTACACTGGATGTGTGGCGACACTGCATACACAGTTGTGTATAGTGTACTGTACTTGTGCACATTGTGATATGAGCATTGTGCTTGTCATTTGCATTCTCACAGCTCTTGTTGAAGAACCAACAAAAATGATTATTGTGGAGCAAAGAGCTTCTGCTGATGCTGCTGCCAGCATGCACAAAAGTTTCTCGGCCTCATCGGTTCGTATGGGTGCTGGCAGTTACAGCAGCAGCTCCCGCTCTTCTGCTGCCGAGCATCTGTTTGAGAGCATGTCTGCGACTAGCATGTCTGCCACGATGGCTGAGTCAATGGTTTCCATGAGCTCCAGCAGCCAAATGACGTCTGCTCACTCGCATGCCGAGGCCTCCTCACTGAGGGCCCTCACCACAGGGGTTAAAAGAGGTGAGATGCATTTGAAAGGTTGCCTGAATCTGTTGGCACTTTGCACTTAAACTCAGGATAACAGGAGGTGGGCCTTGAATAATCTGAGCATCTTTGTGAGTCAAGTTTGAATGTAAAGAAAAAAATGATTTGAGATGACTTCCTGCTTGTTTAAATTCTTCTGTTTGTTCCTCTCATGTAATTAATAACACTGACATTTGATACGTTTGCATTGATATTTACATGAAAAACAAAAACAGACAAAAAATGTATGCTGGTTTTGGAAACACTTAAATGTGTTTTTTCCACCGCCTGGTACCGGCTCAACTCGACACAACTCTGCTCACTTTTGGTACCGGGAGCTTTGTTTTCTACTGCAGATTAAAGGCTCTATTCTATTATAAAGCCTCGTCCGGTTCTTTCAAACCAGGAACTCAGAGGGACGACTCAGACCACTCGAGTCTATAAAAATATAACCGTGCTGGTTTATTCAAAAAGTCACAGGCAAGAATTAACACCTCCAGTCCAGAGATCTTCCAACCCCCAGGCTGCCCAAGCAGCCCGGAAGCAGAAAAGACCCCGAACCACGCATTGCTATACAATATTAATCATTTCTGGGCTGTCGAACCGTGACGTCACCAGATAAGCAAGCCTTGCAGCTGCTATAACGTTTAGCCAAAACATGAGGAAAAGTCAAGGTGCGTGACTGTTGTTTTCGTGGTGTGTATCTAAAACAATTGGACATAACCTTACACATTAAGACAAATATTAAGACTAGCATTACAGTTGACACTAACAGCAGTTTTCCTGTAACCTTGACGTGCCTGCAGTCTGCACTAAACATTCATAGACAAAGTCGCACTCAGTGTCGCTGGTTGTCACAGCGGCGCCGCGTGAAGCTACCATGAAGTGGTCGGCCCACGGTGGCAGGCCAGGCTCAAAGCTGTTATCACTTTCATCGTAGGACTGTTATTATGCCACTTTATTAAGTTCGTATATTTTTTCAGGTGAGAAAATAACCATGTCGTTTTCAAATTTGTGATCAGTGTATCCAAGTAATGCCATTTATTTGAGGCATTACATTGACATCTTCAGAGATGTGATGACCTGCCAACGAGCCAGTTAGCTAGCTCCACTTAGCAGGCGTAGCTGTAGCTGTTGTGCTTGTATTATCACATTCATTAATCTGTGGGCTATGGCAGCGGTCCCCAACCTTTTTATCAATGCGGACCAGTCAAAGCTTGACAATCTTACCGGGGGGTAGATTGTTTATATTGTTAATATAATAATAATAAACGTGAATCCACTGTGTTGAAAACTTGAACTCCCCATAACGCTAAATCAATGGGAGCCCTGAGCTCGTTTCTCTGCAACGAGACGGTCCCATCTGGGGGTAATGGGAGACAATGACACCCAAAGTGTGTTGCTTATGTTCAGTCTACTCCGTTGTTTTGTTTTGGTTGCTGTCACTGCAGAAAAACCCGCTTCACAGATAGGATGTCGGAAATGGCAACAGGGTTTTCAGTGCTGTGGTGGCGATCTCAGGGTATTCTGTCATGACTTTAATCCAGAACACCGACAGAGTTGTTGTCTCGAACATACTTTTAAGGCCGCCGTCATTTGCGATCTCCAGCAGTTGATCTTCTTCTTGCACAGACATGCTGGATTCACCTGGTTTGTTGACAAATGGGTTGCGGATCCATTCCTTGGCAGTTCGTGGGTCCTTTGTGGTTGGGAAGTAGCGCTCGAACTCTTTTAAAAGCAAAGACAGGTGATCGTGCACCAGCTGGGAGAATGAAGGCTCAGGCTCAGTCTCACCCAAAATCCCCGCTAATGTTTGAAACATGTCCAAAATGCCGCTGTTGACGCGCCGTCCCCACAAATCCAGTTTGGCTTTAAATGCAACTACTTTATCTGCCAACTTGAAGACAGTTGTCATTTTCCCCTGAAGTGACGGATTGAGTTCATTGAGCAGGCTGAATATGTCGCACAAGTAAGCCAGTTTTGGCGCTCAAGTGACCGAGATGTAACCGAGAGAATGCGGTCATTTTTCAAAATAAAAGATCGTTCAGACTCAGATAATAAATAAAACGGAAATAATTAATGATTTCTTGTGCGGCCCGGTACCAATTGATCCACGGACCGGTACCGGTCCGCGGCCCGGGGGTTGGGGACCACTGGGCTATGGGATGAGATGTATGTGTGGTGGTTCACGTTATATGTATTGTGCTTGTATTATCACATTTATGGCATACCCTCCACAGGGACTGGGGGACATGCCCCAACACCAAAATATGAAATATAGGCCCGTTATTACAGGTTCTACCCTGTATAACACTCGTGAGAGAGAAGTGGAGACTACTCTTACTAATGAATGAACAAGGAGCAACTGGTGTGACCGCCTGTAAACATCCAGATTAATCACTGGCACAATGGCCGCATTGCAGTGACGAATTTCTCTGACAGTCGCTAGTTTGCAGTGTTTACACGTCACCATTTGGTATCGCCTCAGCTCACTTGGAACCTCGACAGAGGTGATGTCAAAATAGTATCAGGTACTACCCCCAACGTTTGACTGATGGAAACACAAATAAGACAAGAAGAGTTGATTCGAGTCAAGCTGGTACCAGGTGGTGGAACAGGAGCTTTCACACTGGCTCCGGTGTGCCAGTGAAACAGATTTTTAGTTTATTTCAAAAGCTAGTATTTAAACAACAATCTAATGTTGGACTACACCCATACTCCTTTGTGCAGTTAAAGTCGACGTAAAAGTCATGCTAATTACAGTTAGCTAGCCTTATACAGAGAACTTGGCAGGCTATTGTGGCCTGTTTCATGCTAATTAGCATGTTGGTGGTTAGCTTGCAAAACAACAGTAGTTCAGCAGCTAGCAAGGTTTCAGGTTTTTCACATTTCACAGGGTGAGCAAAGAAGGCAGTTTAATATTAAAAAAGTCATCAGAACTGGAGACATGATTGTGACTGAATGTTGACAACAGAGAAAATAATTTATAAATATTAAATAATCATGAATAACATGAATTTAGAGAAGTGGCTGTGTTAAGGAAACATAATTTGGACTCCAGCTGTCATCTTTGTTTTGCTTAACCACAACTTGTGGAAAGTGTTAAAAACCTGTTTTTCTGTTGACCTGGCAGGACAGAAGAGTTTATAAAGATATCAAAATGTATCACACTGCTGGAACATGCTGTTTATTTTTATTCTTATTTCCTTATGATGTAAATTTTTGTTTATTATTTTTGTCATAATCAGCACAAAAATCTCAGCTGTTAAAATGATGACACTAAAGTCACTAAGACTTGTATAAGACAGTATTTTCACAAATGTAAAACCGGTGTCACTGATCTTTTTGTCTCGATGTTAACAGCTGCTCCACCAAAGATCGAAGCTCTACCGCAACACGTCAGCGCTGAGCTGGGGAAGTCCCTGACTGTGGCAGGGGTGTTTTCTGGAGACCCCGCCCCCTCCGTCAACTGGGTCCGCTTTGGTCGGACCCTCCCCGACGGGGATGAGCGGTACCACGTGGAGAACACCACTGACCTCTCCACCCTTGTGATTTCTGCAGTAAAGGAGGACGACGCCGGGGTGTACACTCTCCGTTTGTTCAATATGCTTGGCTCCGACTCCGCAACTGTCAACGTTCACATTCGGTCTATGTAGAAAAATAATTTTTAAAAAGTTAATTTCTATTCCCCATTTCCCTCATCCAGAACCTTTTTATTTAGTGAACTAGCAATCAGTAATTTACTTGAGAAAGATCTGGATTTCTGTTCTTGTAAATATGAACTATTTTTGTACCAATCTTGACATTAATTTATGCCAAAGTAGACTAAAGTCTAAAGTTGTTATAAAATGTGCCATATTGGATAACTATGACTTAGGATGTTTGATCCATTTTTCTGTGACATGTACATAATGTATATAGCCGAATTTAACGGTTATGGGAAATGTATGCATTGTTATTTATGACAATAATATTAACAAACAAAATGAAACTAAATGTGGTTTAACAGGAGAAAGTTTCACCAGGAACGAATACCCTGTTAAACTGAGAAACTAAACTCTGTGCCTCAACGATAAGTTGAAGTCTTAAGATTGCCTCAACAGGTAGAGAGGCTCCCTGTTGACGTTATGAACCTGAATCAGGAAGACAAAGTTATTGTTTTGGATACGCGTCAGTGCGTGCGATATTACAGTTGTCAGTGAGTTGTACTGTGAGCATTAAGACCCTGAGTGCTGTTTGCATTACCCTCATGTAAGCAGCATGAACTGGCCTTGTACTCAGACTGACTGTGTCATACTACCATGACTTGATGACCTGCTCAGAGTGCGAGCGGCCTGCACTCTCAGCATTTAGTTCATTATAATAAAGAGCGCTGTTTCTGGCACAGGACGGCCGGATTGGCTTTTTAAAACATAACATCTCCTGGCCATAAATAAAGGGAAAGTCAAGGCCAGCTCTGCTGTGCAGAAGCAGCGCCATCTCTTGGAGGATAGTTACGTAACATGTTTGTGTGTTTGTGTGCGAGTGTTTGTAGCTTTTAGTCAGTTCACCTTGTCAGTAGTCAGGGTCTTCATTCACCACAGTGTTTCCATCCACTGTGAAAGAAAAGAAAAGGAGTATTGTTTTGCCCTGTACTTTGATTTAATTGATCTGTTGATGTAGAACTATATTTCATCCTCCTTGAGTTTTATGCATTTCTGAATTAATAAAGCATGATTTCAGCACTACACATACGTTTTCTCCTTATTGTCCTTAATTTACTGTTTGAATGTTTTTTCCGGCTGAACTCTTGAAAGGTTTCCAGTGGCAGACCACACTGAAGTATAGTTCTGAGGTACATTGGTTTTTCCGTGGCAGTGTACTTTTGGATGGATTGTTATAAAGTCTGGTTTCCGTCAGGTTGCTCTGTAAGAATTTGGGCGATCCTCTGACTTGACTTCTGCTAACATTATCTTGAACATTTTAAAAGATGCAGTCAGTGGTGTCTGTCACTCCCCACAAACCCCGTCCAGAGGTCAGCAGTAAATGTGTTTGCACAGTAATGTTTGAGTCCAGACCCTGGTCCAGCTTATCGCTTTGTTCCGTAGACTGCCACTGTTGTCCACCAGCTATTAAACCCCCCTCCTCCTCAGGAAACACGGGAGGCCCTCTGTTTCCAACACAGCTCCACAGGATGAGAACAGCTGATGATGTTGATGATGCTGTGGATAAAGCTGTAGTGATGATGTGTGAGCACCAGGTGTCACTGCAGAAAAAGAGTGAGGCCAAAGATCCTCAGAGAAGTGAGGGCGCTTCCATCGCGTGAATCTGTTCTGGTCAGGACTGTGCGGAACGACACACTGCTTAAAACACATGCCCAGCATTTCATCTGCAGGTTCAGTCTGTCACATATAGTCAGCTGTTTAACCCTTCTCTGTCTCCAGGATTTTATCTGACAGGTCACAGGAAGTGGAGTACTGGTGCCTTCAAAATAAAGGGTGAACTCTGTCTTTAATGCAGTAAAAGTTTGATTTGGCTGTGTAGTGGTTAAAAATAAACAAGGTTCCAGAGGTAATATGTAATATTCATATATAGATATTATTTGTAATAGTTATGTAACGCTGAGCTAAGTGTTTATGGATGCTTGATCTGTTTCTCTTCTCTTGCTCAAGAAAGAATATCTTGGGCTGGGTCCCCCTTGTTTAACTTATGGGTCAACATCCTGAGCGACTTCCTCCTTAAATGGGGAATGGATATAGCTGCAGCCTTATGTGAACTGTTCGTGTTCTCTGTTCAGGTTTATAAAAAGGAAATGTCCGCTAGGTCAATGTGACCTAGAAGGTCATGTACTGGACATCTTAAGACAATGCTTGGAAGAAGGGATGTGGAGCAAAATGACTTGTTCCCTTGCAAAACCAGTCAAGCCAATTAAAAGAACCAGTAATGATGTGAGGGCACGTTAAATTAAATGATTTATTTCAACACAAACCACGCTCTCTCCTCCACCAGCTTCTCACTGAACGACGTTTAGTTTTGCACAACTGCAGCAGGTTTACACATCTGTATTGTTCGCAAACATGCTCGGGATTTTATTGTGAAAGTGTGTTCCGGAAGCTCAGTGTGCTGTCGTCTTTTTTATTTTGACACTCTAGAGGTGTCCGCAGAGCAACGCAGCGCAGATTCTTTTCTGCGGATTTTCAGGTTCCACTGAACGAACCTGCAGTTGGATCCGAAGTAATTCCGGACAGCACAATCTGGACCGGACCGAGCTGGACCGAGTCGGGTCGGAATACAGTCAGAAATACAAAGAGAAGGGGAGAGAAAGACAGCCTGCATCATCATCTCCCGCATAACGGACCGGAGTCTTCCTCACCGGTAGGAACCGTTTTTATTATACGCACACGCACGTCGGGCAGTCTCACGGTAACGGGTGTCCGGTGTGTGTGTGCGTGTCGGGGGGGAGGGGGGTTCGCGCGCCACTCCCTTCCAGCCTCAGCCATAATAAGGTTAAACGTACCTGCACACAGACACACAGGTGAGTTGTAATGTCTGGTGCGAGCTGTGGCACAGCGCGCATGCAGCTGGATCGTGAAGGTCACACCGTCGGCTCCTGTGCATGCACGGTATAGTGACATAGTGCGTAGAGAGTACTACAGAGACGTGTAGCGGTACTACAGTGGTACACAGACCGGGGGGTCATCGGGACAGACTCCTCTCAGAGCGATATTACTGGTGTGTTGTTAACTGTTATAGTGATATTTAAATATTATTGAAATATTAAAACAATAACATTAACATTTAGTGTATATCTGCTAAAGGTATCTGTATTATTTATTGTATTTGCATTAAATTATATATTGTTTATTTATTTGTTATTATTCAGTGTTGGTATATTATAGAAATATATACATCTCAACATTAATGTGGTGTTATAGTGGTATTATATAGATTTTATGGCGCTAATATAACAACATTATTGACATTGTATTGTGGAGGTATTATGATAACAATGACTGCAAGGATTTGGGGGTCTGATGATCTCTGGGGAGGCCCCCCTGCTCCAAGAGTGTCTGTTATAGAGTTGGCAGGGTTTTAGTTAATGTTGTTTTAAGTGTTCAGCAACAGAACAACATGAAATAAAATAAAATGAAATTGTTTTTCAGAGGAGAAGATGTCAGGATCATCGGACTCGGGACCAGAGGTGCCAGACTGTGTTTCAGAGTCTGTGTGAGGTCTGCAGGGACTCAGACCTGAGAGCTGGACCCAACATGGCCGCTGTGCGTGCAGCTGTGTGTCTGTGTATGCTGCTATTGCCTGCTGTGGCCGGTCAGTTCATATTAATGGCATATCTTACATCACAGTACAGCCCTGACTCATTTAGCCTAGCTTAGCAGAAAGACTGGAAGTAGGTGGAAACTGTTAGCCTTACATGTTTCCACACACAAGCAAACACAAACCTCACTAAATACAGGATTGTGAAGCTTAAATATAGTATTTGTTGTATTTGTGTTTCTTATATTACCCAGATCTGTACTGATTTCCAGAATGACATCATGGCAGCGATTTTACACAAAGACAAAACAATAAACTTAGAGTGTTACAGAAACAGAACTGGCGGTTTTGGCACACACTCACATCCTGGCTTTCTTATATAAACACTGACACACACACACACTTGTCCTGCTCTAACCGTGAGGACTAGCCAATGGGTCCTACAGTCAGATTGGTTCCCCCCTACAGTGTACTTGCAGTCGTCAGCCAGACTGTATCAGAACTTGTGTTGTTGTGATGTGTTGATGTGACACAGACGCACACCCCGCCTTCCTCTCCCTATGCGTGTGTGTTAGCAGTAGACTAAATATTGCGACTACGCCTGGCTCCGACGGTCTGGGGAGGGGCCACAGATAGATTCCTGTGAGGTGACACTGACCCCCTCCCCGATCTGAACCATGAAAGAATTTAGGATTTACTGGACCTTTGCTGACCTGAAGCAGCAGAAACTAAAACACGTGAAGAACCTGCCTGAGAGTCCTTGTGTTTCTAAGTTTCCTTAAGTGTCACAGTGATGCAGTGATAGTTGTGTGTCTGTCCATGGGGGCACACAGGAGCTGCTCGCTGCTCGTCCTGCTGCCATTAGTGGGGATGCTCTGACTGCATGTGAACTCATACCGGATGAAAAAGGAGCATGGAGCCTGGAACAGTAGCTACCTTGCTGACATGAGGCAGCTGTCACTGGGCTGACAAGTGACCAGATTCAGATCAGCGTCCAGTCATGTCAGTTTTTATTTATTTGTCTGAATCTGAGCAACTTCCAACCAAAGTGCATGAAAACTTTGCTGCAACTTTCGTCTGTGAACAAAGAGCAGTTGTGGATGTAAAGTTAGGACATTGGATTAATGGAGGTCTGATACAAGAACAGCCTGAGGCGTCGCTCTGCTGTGCTGTTGTTTCCTCAGCTCCACAAAATGCCAGAATGCATCATTTGTGGCTGTCAGACTCTTCCTTGCACTGAGGCCAGTGTGTGTGTTGACTTTCACATAGTTTGTGGATTTCCTCATACACCCTGCTCAGCAGAACAGCTCTGGAGCAGGAGAAAGGTGTAAATATACTCTGACTGTGACCACACCGGTCAGACCACATCTGGACCAGCTTTACTTTAGTAAAAGTACGAGCACCACGTGATAATTAGGGCTGCAGTGGGTACCGGTTGCACAGTATACCATGGTGTCAAAGTGGATGCTCTTCATACCGTGCACATTTGCTCATTACCAGTACTGAAGGAAAAAACACAATGTGTGCATGCCTTTCTTCCCTGACTACCCGTCAGAGTCCGCAACAGGCGCCACATGCACATGACGTGCAGCCAAGGAAACGGCAGAGTGAAGCTGATGTCACCAAGCTCAGTCCACAGGAAATTAAAATCAGCAGCCTGGCATTATTTTGGATATTGCAAAACCAACACCTTCAGAAGCAGCCTCCCTCCATGCCGATCACTGTGTGTCCCTTTTAGAGCGTAATCCTTAATCTTTTAGTGCCAGTGAATTAGCAACTATTCTGGTGATCCTTTGGAGCATTTCTCACTCCTGTCAGATGTTTGACAGACCAGTCAGTTGATTAAAGTAATCAGCAGTTTGATCTCTAATAAAAATGTCAATGTCAGTTTATTTATAAAGCACACTAACAAACATTTGTTGACCAAAGTGCTGTACATAGTTTAAGACGTACATCAGTGCAGACAAAAAAATAGAGGCATAAATTGAAATAAAGATTAATAATGAGTCTTTAGCCGAGATTTAAAAAACAGATGGAGTCTGTCAAATATGAAGGGGGCAGCTTGTTCCATAGTTTTGGGCCAGCGACTGCAAAAGCACGGTCACTTTTACGTGTTCTCCACATCTTTATAATGATAATCATAATAAATAGGTGCACGTGGATACAAACTAGTTGAGTCAGACCCTACTTTCTCACCAGTACACGAGTGACATTAGTGTGATGATATAACATTAACAGTGTAACAGTCACAGGGGATGTTTTTTCTGCATCAAGGCCTTGTAACAAATGAAAAGGCTTCAGTTATAGAACATGTTAGAGTGACATGCTGTTTTCCATCATGTCTATTATTAGAATCCTGTTCATTTTGATCGAGCTGGTTTGATCTTAGAAAAGCCAGGACTGACTTAATCCTGGATGAAGTGTCTTTTGCTTTACATAGAGACACAAAGAGCAGAGAGCTGAAATCATGATCTGCATCCCTTTGATTGGCTGAGCGTTGATCATGTGATTGCAGTTACATGAGGTAGGTATGTTAGGATCCCTCCCAGCGTGCACCTGGGTAATAGACCCATGTTGATAACTGTCATTTGTCAGCGAGGCTGTGAATACGGGCCTCGAAGAGCACCGAGATACAGAGAAGGCAGAGGAGAAAGAGGAAGTTCCAGGGGAGGTTGGAGAGGATGAAAGAATTAATACTAAAATGCTGTGGCAGAATGCTTAGAAAAGTTAAGTTTTCAATAAGTAAAGATAATCATAAAATGATTTGTGTGTTTTGTTTGACATAATCATTAGTGAATGTGTTAAATAAAATGTGAAATGGTTGTATTGAAAGGACGGGGAAGACTGATTTTACATCTAACAGAGTGGAAAGTACAGAATCACACAAGAGGAAGCAGACACATCCCTAAAATGAGAAACTGCAAAGGTTCGTGTGTGCCTGCCACACAGAAGAGACACACACCATACTGAGGAAGTAACAAAAATCATGTGTAAGCACAAAAGTAAAGATTTGACTGATAATTGTTTGATCAATGTCTAATCAATGATAATCCATGTTAGTCACAGTAAAGTATTCAAAATATAAAGATTTATGTTCTGATTTTAAAGCATTGATAGGTTTGTGTGAAACTAGTGTGTGATTCTGATTGTTCTGTTAAAAAGCAATGATGGAAATTTGGTATTTCAGTCAGATGTGAGTTTCTTGTATTTTTGGTATGTATTCAGATGGTTTGGTTTTCTAGAAAAGAAAGTGAGTTAACACTTTTCAGTGATAATGGTTAAGACACACATCTCTCAGTGTTTGGTTACCCAATTTCCAGTGAGTTGGGGTTACATAAGTCTTAGTGAGTGTGTGAGGTGGCATAACAGTTCACAGGGTTAACAGGAGGCACAGACTGAACTGCTGAAATGACTTTTAGACAGCTTCATCAGAAAAGGGCTTATCTAAAATATCCAACTGTTTACTTGTTACATAATACACACTATTCTTTAAACATCCTATCCTCAATAACATCTTAGGTCAACTAAATACTGTGCAAAACAAATATGGTCTTAAGTGTACAGTGACACAGCTTTTATTGGTTATTTCAGACTAAATTTAACACTTCCTCAAAGAGCCAGAGTGTACTGGTTTATAAAAGTTTCTCAGTACAATAACATCTGAGGGTTTAAGGAGGTAGCTGCCACAATAAACTGCAGGTTGTTGTTATTTAGGAGGTTTGGGGTCTTATCCTGAATTAATAACATGAAAGAGGGAGGTCTGCAGGGAACTCTGTTCGCAGGTTCATGGTAGTCAATTACTGAGTGAATATCTTCGTCATACAACCTCAAGCAGTGTTTGGAGCTTTAATATGTTTCAAATATGCCACCTTAGTGTGAGAGGTTAAGCTTTATTCCTATGTCCAGGGGTTAGCATATCGTGGCCTTCAAACACATTTTAGGTTCGCTGTCATTTCCAGAATGTTTCAAGTCAGTCAGCTGGACCCATCTAATCCATGTCAAGAACATGTGGCAAGAGGACCTGGACACAAAACTCAGTCATAATAAAATGCCTTTTCTAATGGACCAGCACACCCCTCTACTGGAAATTGGTTGGTGACTGGATGCTTCGGAAGAAGGATGGGAGAAACATCCCATGAGTTGTGTTTCCTGGCTTCCACTCTGCTGCACCTGTTTGTTGCATCTTTTTCTCTCATCTGGGGCAGAAGTAAGACGCAGGGAAAAAACACGAGTGAGGGAAACATGGACGCATCTAAGACAATTGGGATTTGCCCCAGGAATAATTATTTGATCTCTGAGAGCTGCACAGGCAACTTTACATTAAAGTGCAAGAGAGAAGTGGCAGGTAGGGCTCTTTGCCTGTTTCTGACGGCGGAGATGGTGTGAAGGACCTTCAGTTGAGGGACCTGCTCCAGGTCTCTGCTGAGTGTTTGTTACTGAACCAGAGTCTTTGTGCAGGGCTGCAGTCCGAGGACCGAGAGTGTGCCTTTACTGACCACCTCATGGGGGCCGTGTCTCACAACAGTCCCACCAGTGAACTGCGAGGAGTGGTGCGAGAGAATGGCACGGTTCGCTGCAGCCGTGGCTCTCGCTGCTATGGATTGTGGGTGAAAAGACCGGACGGTGAAATACACCTGTTAAAGCAAGGTGAGATGTACAAAATCACACACACTCAAAAGGCTTGTATTTGTCCACTTATACGTGTCTCCTTGTCCAGGTTGTTGGACTCACATTGGTGACCAGCAGGAGTGCCATGGTGACCATTGCCTGGTAACTCCAACACCCTTTCAGATCCAGAATGGCAG